>NW_009214883.1:79653-94614 GCF_000690835.1 Fulmarus glacialis
CAGCTTTTCTTCCCTCCAATATGTTTAAACAGATTAGATTATTTTAATAAGTGTGGGAACATTTTAGAATAATATAGCCACGTGAATCTCCACTGACTGTATTTGAATCATAAAACTTAGTTTAACTCCCCCCCCCAAATTTATCTCTGTCTATGAAATTGTATGGTATGCAGTATCTCATCTTTATTCTAAGTTAAATGACTTATTTCTTTTTAATTTTTGTTTATACGTTTGTTTAGCTAATTAATATTAAGTTGCTTTAGAGCTGGTAATCTGTGAGAGGGATTTTTTGCTTCCACTGCTAATTCTTGTAAAACCCAAGTGAATAAAAAACAAGCGTCTATTTGCATATGGCCATTCGTCTGTGCATTGGGAACCCAACAGAGGTATTCCTTGGGAATCACAGAGAGACCGAAGGCTAACTGAGCACAAAGACTGATGCACTCTCCCCATCACAAGCGATCCTTACCAATTTTACTTGGCACATTGTGTGCAGCTTTGCGTGTGCTGAGTAAGCTAAGTTGCCATTAGCTTTACTAGGATTTGAGGCAGGACTATTTACTTTTGTTTACGGCACTGGACAAGGCTCAGGAACTAGAACATTAGCTTTTTGCTTTGGCATCGATTTCCTGGCTAAATTACCTAATTTCTCTCTGCCTCATTTCATAAGAACAGTCAAATCTGTTCAGACCAAAGGCTCATTTAGCCCAGTATCTCGGTTCTCACAAGGGCCCATAATGGATGCCAGTGGAAGAGAATAAGAAGGCGAGCACGCAGCAGCGCTTGTGATATAGTTAGTCTCCCAGGCTCCAGCACTCGTTGTTCAGGGATTTCCTGATCCAGGGGTGGAATCTCTGTGTTTAATGCTTTTCAGTGACTTGGTTTTGATGAATTAGTACTGGCACTTCTTCAGCTCATATATCTTTTAAGTATCCACGAGATCCCATGTCGTACAAATTGTAACATGTGAAGAACAGCCCTTTATTTTGTTTTAAACCTTCTACCTGCCAGTTTCTCATTTTAGAACAAACTAAGAACAGTCGTCTTTTCTTTGTATCTATTCCGGTGTGCTGTATGCTTTCTAAGTTAGAGGACTGTAACTTCATGCAGTACTGAAAATGCAGGAGTGCCATGCATTTACAGAGGCAGAAAGACGCTGTTGGTTTTGTTCTTTATTTGTTTCCTTGAAACTCCTAACATTAAATTTGCTTTTTTGATTGCTACTGGGCATTGACCTCATTCATAAAAAATAAAATAAAATTTATAAAAAGCTATTGTGACTTTAAAATCTTGTTCTTGATCTATAAAATGAGGTACTGTAATAGTGTTTGCAGAATTGCTTTCTGTGGAAAGATACAGAAGGAAACAGTGAGCACAGCTTTACACAAAGTGCCAGAAAGTCCTTGAAGTAAATACACAAGTTGTTCTGGTTTATTCTAGCTGCCTTCAGCCAGTAATATGAGATTTTATCTCTAACATAGACAAATAACACATTTGCAGGCAGAAATATAGTTTTAAAATTCCTGTTTCTTTAATCTATACAAAAAGTTATTCTGGTCTTTTGAGGCCCTAATCAGAGGCCACTGAAAGATGAGAGGAGAGTGCCAGAGACTGAATGGGCTTTGGAGCAGATGCTGAGTCACTGTGATATGAGAATAAAATGCCAATCCTGCAATTTGACTTCTCTGCTACCACTAACACCTCCTGAAACAGGAAGACAGCTGGGCTATTATATTTCAGATGCCATTTATAAGTGTTAATTTTAATGCCTGCAAACAAAAGAAAAGGAAAGGGGAAAGACAGATTTCATTCCCATAGTTTTTCTGTGCATTTCTAAATGTGCACTGTGGGACTAGCGGACCTTGCTAGCTCTTGTGAGATTTTTCTTACAAGGAAGCTCCAGCATCATTGCAAATATTTGGTCACTTTTCCTACAAGACCATACGTCTGAGTTCTTCCCTTTCCGAGGGACTTACGTTTTGACAGGAACCAATTACAGTTGACAAAGTTTCAAAAACTGTCTCCTATTTCTCATGGGCCTGTAATCAGTGTTCAAATCTTAGGTAAACAAAGTTTCATCTATAAAGAAAAGATAAGCTCAGCAGAGTTCAGAAGGTGCCTCAAACAGCACAAACACCTTCTCCTGTTGAAATGTTTACATCCGAGGTGATAGAAAGCTGAGCAGCATTATCTTGCAGATGGTCTGCGAAGATTTTAATAAGTAAATACAAAGGCATGTGTTTCTTCCCTACCAATTAGGATCGAATTTTCTGGATCCAGGGCTAACTTACAGTAAGGAAACCTTCCAGTTGTAAAACTAAGACAAGATGGTTTAGAAGCAACCCAATGACTTTAAAAATTGCATTTATACTGTGGATGTACAAAAACCACATGGATCCTTCTGATAGTCATCCTGCTTAATAATCTCCGAAACTGACTTTTTTCTTTAGTTATATAGGCTTTCACGGGGGTTGCACAAGCATCGTTGAGGAGAGAACTCAGCTCATTGTCTAAAGGTGCTTTTGTTTATGAATAACAAATTAAAAGGGTGATTTGGCACAGCAGGTGAGATGATTAATATTTCAAGTCTTATTATTTTTGTTTGTGCATGTATGTGTTTGTGTGTAATTATACATTTCAAAGAATAGCAGCTAAGTGCGGTTAAACATTTGACATTTATCTGCATAAATGCAAATGAAGCTTGCACTTCTAAAACAAGTAATCAGTATGGATTAAGAACACACATGATTTTTATTCTCAGTGTTTATTGCCATTGCTTTAATGATGACAAAAAGCAGAAGGGTGACGGTACGGATGCAAGTTTAGAAGTCGTATATTTGTCAGTTCAAACCTTTAAATTGATGGTGATGGAGAACAACTGTTTTAATTCATAGTCATTTGGAAGGATTTGCTGTGACCTCAAGTTAACATGTAAACATGGCAAGGGATAGGAGAAAGATTCCTCTGGCGTTCACTGAACTTGAGGGGAATCTTTCTTTGACTTCAGTGGGCTCCAGGTTGAAGCTCGAAGAGCAGGGCCTGAGAAGATATGCACGAAGGTCTCAGGGATCACGCCACATTCGGGATGGCATCGCCCTTAGTTGCAGTCTGTAAGGTTTATTGTCACAGTCTTTAACCCTCCCCGGAGCACAGAGACAGGTCCTGCCTAACTCAGTTCATGACCATAACTGCTCCACGCTGTGGCTGTGATCTGGTGGTGGGTGATGAAACATGAAGTAATCTGAACGTCATCTTTCTGTCTCAAAAAAAGCTGAATAACTTAATCATTGGGAATCCATTTAAGCTGGCTGCAGAAAATTATCCCAGAAATCAACAGAACTTTAAGGAAAACTACTTCTTTCCTGTGAGAGGTTGGTGTGTTTGTCAGTTTGCTTTAGTCAACAAAGTTGATCTGAATTATACTGTACAATACTATACTATACTATGCTACGCTACGCTGCACTACATTACAATATACTATGATCTTACTGGGTGAAACAGCCAGATTTTGAGCCAAAGTTCTGTTAAATGAAAGGCAGCATTTCTTCTTCGAAAATATGAATATCAGTAATTGAGTTATCTGCTTGGATGCTGATTAGTCCCACTGACACTATGCATTCCTATTTATGAGGGTACATATATAGACATATGAGCTGAGTGTATTACATATTTTTGCCAGCTTCGCTGACTCTCTTCCCTTCTGGGAACTCCTGGGTGCTAGAAAAGCAGGCACAATAGTGAATAAAGAAGATAATTTTAATGTATTTTTTTCAGTCACCCTGAATCAAAAACACTTAAATCCATCTGTTTCTGTGTCAGCAAAGTTTTTGTTGCACTGGGAAAAGAATATCAAACATTCTTGACTTTTTTAATAAAAAAACCAACCTGTATGAGAAATGCATTGCTCTTAAACACAGTGCCATGAGGAATAATTGCAGCTTGTCACGTAGAGAGGTTATAATTATGTCTACTGTTAGTTATGTCTCCACGTGCACAATAGAAGTTAGCTTTTCAAATGCATTGTTCTCTAATGCAATACCAGTTATTAACATGTTGAGGATATTATTTTTTGCTAATGATGAAAAATAAAATGAGGCTGCAGAAGGGCTGGGTGGTGTCACGCTGAAAACAAGTGGAGGGAACAAAGACGAAAGAGAAGTGCTTATTGCAGAGATTTCAAATCTAAGCTTTGCCTCAGGAAAAGAAAAATTGCCCAAAGGGTCAGAATTTCAGCTTCTGTATTCCAGACTTTGTTTATGTTTTTTTTAAAATCTGAATACATATCAAACACTGGGCTAGACCCGACACTTTACAAGCTTCTCTGAGTGAAATGTTGCAGACAGATTGTAGCATCTTAGACAAAAAAGCAAAGCTTCGTAGTTGTTACAGTAGTTGCTGTGGGTGTAATTCTCTGTCCCTTCTTTGTTACTTGCAAAAATTCTTTGAAAGCATGCTCAATAGGTCTTATTTTAGGGAAAAAGCTAAGTTCATAATATTTTTCTAGGCTTGCTCCTTATTCTGTCACTCATTTAAAGTCAGATTTTGGAAGACTTTAGTTAGGATACATGCTCATATTAGAGATTTTTCCATACTATGAATTAAAAAGCAGGTAGGCTAAAAAGCAAAGGCAGACATAAGCCTTAATTTTCAGAAGTGACTAACAGTTTCAAGTATCAGAATTTTAAATTGCCCTAGAAGGTATTCGGTGAAAATCAGAGCCCTTGAGCAAGTCTTAAATTGGGTGCCCAACTCAGGAGCATGCAAAATCACTTGGGAAATTAGAAAATCTTGGCCATATGCTTATATGTTAACTCCACTTGACTAAGTCCTTTCTATATGTTGCTTCCCCAATTTGCAGTCTTTTTTGTGTTGTAAATAAGATACCCTTGACTCAGACATGAAAGTTCCCCAGGAAGACTGGAGAACCTTTCTCTTGTTAAACAGCACCCTAATTATAGAAGCAATTTTACAAACAATCCCCCGGGGGAAGCATTTTCATTCTCATCAGGAAGGCTCTTGAATAAAATAACACCTTTGCTAACTTCATTTATTTACAACAGGACACAAGACTGAGACTGGGTTAGATTTATTGCCATTACATCACTGATGCTCAGTAATTCATAAAACATTGGGTCTAGGAGTTAGCACTGCTGTTATTTCCTCTGATGCCTGACCTCACCACAGTCTAATAACATACAGGAAATCCAGAAGACAAAGGGGGAAAGCAGTGGTCTTGAATGCTAAAAATAACCATAGAAAACTAGTACAATCGTGTAATAGAGTACGGCCCAATAATTTATTTAACATAATAGTAGAATCTGCTAAAGCAATTAGAATCTGTTCCAAATGTTTTTAATGGAAAATATGTTGGGGGTAAGAATAAGAACACTTAAAGAATTGAGACTTTTAGGTTATGTAGTTCAGTTACGTGCACTGGTTTTAGGTTTGTATATCTTATTGCTTACATATGCAGACCACTTAACTTGACTAGAACAGACAGTCATCATATGGTGGTTATATTTCCAGAGGTCATCCTATATGAGCCAGACGGTGATCTTAAGTGATGTATTACACTTGACAACCCAGAAAGTTGCAATACAAAGGCGTTCTAATTCTCAGTGTCCTTTGAGAATTGTTCAATATCCTTGATGGTATCTTGTGTCTGGTATGCCATTGGGATGACATTTTTGGTGTCTTTACTAATCAGTCAAGGTTAACATGTCATTCATATTAACTGTGTGTTTGATTTATTTTGTGTGGTTTCTTTTTTTTCTAATCACTCTATATTTGCGGGTTTTTCTAAAGGGATAAGTAGTATAATGACACTACAATGAAATTCCTTGATATTTGTCATGTCTGCTCATTTATTTGTGTTATCCAGAATCAGAACAATATTTTATCCAAAATATAAATCTAGGCAGTGCTTTAAAATTGGTGCAAATAGGTACATGACTTCATCAAAAAAACCCACCACAACCCCCCCCCCCAAACTGTTGCATGAAAGTCAGATAAGTCTGATGTCTTTAGCTTGTGAAATATTGCAAAACCAAGTTCACAAACATATACTTCTTTTTTGAACAGCTGCTCAGTTTGACTGTGCCTGCCCTCCTTTTATTTACATATGTTGCACAGTTATTTGAAAGAGGCTATTCTTCATATAAATACCAATATTAGTATGCAAACTAGTATGTTCAGGTGTGAACAAGTCTTCATTATTTGACATTGACACTTGGTTTGTCTTCCAATCAGAATCAGAAGCACTTACAGATCATAAACTAAGAATAATTAATAGATTGAGCCAGCTGTTTCTGAACAGCCCATTTGGCTATGTTTTCCCTTTCATTACATTCATTGAATTATAATTATGTAGACAGATAGATAGGTAGGTAGATAGATAGATAGATATAAAACATTTCCCTTTTTGCGAAGGTTTATGGTAACTTAATAAGTATTAATTCATTTAATTTCAGAAGACAGCAGAAAAATGTGGGACTTTTGCTATTTGACTGAAAGAGAGCTATTGAGAGGGTTGAGTTGTCCAAATTCAGCTTAGTTTAGGGAGACAAGTTTTCAAAACTAGTGCTTACCAGAGTTGTCTACTGCATCTTAAGGCATCTTCTGAACATTGTAAGCCAGGAAAACTTTCCAGTAGGGGTGACATATTGGGATAAAAGGACAAACAGAAATGAAGAGCTCTGTTCTGTTTCCTTTAATCTACAGAATGAAGCATGGAGCTGGATGTCATCTCACCAGCTCTTTTATCTCAACTTTAAAAATAAGATTTTCAGATACCAAAGTAGAGTGGCTCAGTGGAAAGATTATTTCCTGGGTCTGAAAAAGAGGACATAGATTAATGCAGAGACTGTTTGTGAGGTCTTGCAGTGATCAGGAAGCTGGGCAAGCTGCCTGAGGGCAGGCACAGAGAGATGGGCAGATCTTCTTAGGAGCTCATGATCAGTTTTGCAGGTAAACACTTTTCAGCAAAGTTCCTTCTCTGTCCCCTTTAGCACAGCAGCCCAAGAGAGTTTCAGTTCCAGGTCCTACAGAAGCTGAAGACCTTTCCTTGGGAACAGCATTTAACTAAAGATCTGTCTCTTAGCATGATTTCCCACAGGGTTTTAAAACTAGTTTCCAATAACTCAACTCTTCTAAGCTTCAAGTTGGAAAAACAAAACATAATAAAGGTGTTCCAGAGCCCAGTATCCCCCAGATGTGTGCAGGTAAAAACCCTATAGCTATGGAGACTGAACACTAAAAGTCAGAAGCCCATTGTATGTATTTCTTTTCTTTTTTCTTTTTTTTTTTTTTTTTTTTTAAATAATTAATGATTTAAAACAGTTGCATTATTGCTTCAATCACTTTTCACCTATTTCCCCAATGGTTACCACTTGCCTCAATGTTTACATTTGTTTTAATATTTGTATTTTTTGCATAATTTCTCACATTATATTTATTTGCACTTGCACTTTTTTAAAATTAAGCATTCCATGGGGATGACTTTAATAAAAGTTTCTTATTAAAAGTTCCATAACAACGTGATTCCCAAACCTGAAACCAAAGTCCTCATATTTAACAGTTTTCATGACTCAATAGATTAAGTGTGAAAGAGGAAATATAATAACAATAACAACGTAGCCATATCCTGCACAGTTGTTCCACTTAAAATTATTCTTGAAAAGTAACACAATTCATAAATAAAACATTTCTCATAGAGTGAAATGTACTTAAAAGACTCTGTGAAATTTCCTTGATATAGTCATAAAATGTGTGCACAGAAAGTTGTATTGGGCAAGAGGAAAATCAAAAATTCACTGAAATTACTATATTGGAGGGAAGAAAAAAAAAAAAGAAAAAAAAAAAAAGGAAAAAGCCCAAACAGTGAAACCATCAGCATCTGTTTTCAAAGTCAGGTGTCTCTAATCAGCTGCCTCAGCAATGTTCATTTCAGAAAGACTCTTAGCTCAGACCTAAATTCATATGAAGCTTTCTCTACGGTGGATGAAGAGAGGTCTTGCCCTTGGGAACTGCCATTCTGAGTTGGTCTGACTCGTCAGTCAGAGAAACCTGTTGCTTTCTGCTGACTGTGACTAGGGCAGCAAATGTAACCACCCCAGTTAATGCCTCTATGTAGAGGGAATAAATCCAAACCTTAACATGTTCAAAAGTTTTTCTCTGATTGGGAAGTGGGGCTTTCCTTTTGTTATTGCCAACACCAAATAATAATACAGAGAACACAATATTTCAATGCCAGCAACTTCAGACTCAATTAGGAGACATTATCATTGGCCTTAAAGTCCTCCAAATGGATACTCCTTCCCAGTGCAATGTCATACTCCAGGCACTCCTCACTGGCCATTTTTGAGGGTTATTTTTTGGGGGGTTTTGGGGGGTTTTTTGTGTCCCCCCACCCCATAATCTATTTGTCTTATAAAATCCTTCATGGTAGCACAAGAGTTTGCGAGAACAGCAAGGGAAATGTTAGTGTCAATAAAGCTCACAGCTGTGGCCAACACTACCTTTTTTATTAAACAAAGGATGTGTTAGTTCCTAAGGCTCTTGGCATCTTGAATGTTTCTGGACCATCCCATGTTATTGTTCGGCAGCTTGATGTGGAGATCAGCTAGCCAGGAATATCTGGAAGATACCCTGGAGATGTGTTCCTTTCTCTTCATGGTTCGGGGGTTACAGGAGTGAGGATATGAGTTCCTTCAATTGCAGTTAAACAGCTGGGGAGCATCACTGTTGTCAAACCTCTCTATGTCTTCCATGCTTTATAATTTAAACCGGTAACACCTTCTTAGTAGCTGTACACACTCCATCAACACAGCCTCTTCAGTTCAATTACTTGCACTGCGTTGATTCATTATTGACCGGCAGTGGTTTCGCTGCTTTAGGCTCTGCAATTCTGGGACAGTTTCTGTATGAATTGCCAGAAAAGTTTCAGGAAAAACATCACCCTGAAACTCAGCAGCCATTGCTGTCCATTCTGCTAGGTTAGCTCTTCCCCACTAACCACCCGTTTTCTCACAAGCCAGAAAGAGTACTAAACTGGGAAAGAAGATTTTTTTAATTTTTTTTTTTTACCAAAACCAACTAGTGTATGCTTTCATCTTTCTTGTTCCTATTTTGTTGAGACAGTTCTGGATGGGCTAGCTGCTGACAGAGATACAAAAAATGGTTTAAAAAGTTATCATACTGGGTATATACACATATATATGTATATGTGGGTATACAGTTGGTATATATATGTTTATATGTATATATAACATTATGTTGTATTGGTACACTGGCTGACAGAAGCTATCCAACAGCAAGATATGAAATAAGTCTTGTCAAATAACAATGTCTTGTCACCACTCTGTATCATGATATGGGGCATTATTTCAGCCATATTTTAGCCATTTGAAAGTGAATCTCTAGAGCCTTGAAATGGCCGATCATAGGTCCAAAGAATGGGAATCACAATAACTTTTATGTTCATTTCCATGACTGAACTGTAATTCTTTCTGGCTGAGTCTTGCCATCTATCACACTATGTGCTACAGGAAAACATGCCTCAAAGCACTTACTAGGTGAAACAATTCGTGCCATACCATGAGCCAGCAGTCGTGTGACTGTAACTTCAGCCTGCAGTCAGTTGTCATTATGAGTTTGTGGAATTTCAAGACCTAAACAATCTCGCATTTTCAGTGTTTTCTTATGGATTACAGAGAATCATCAATGAGATATAAACCTAGAGTTTAATAACCCAGCACCAACTAAATAAAACATGCTACAGCAAGGCTTTTAGCTATGAGGATCTTTAAAGAGGTTTGAGGTACATTGTAATGTCCTTTTGGGCTGCCAGTGCAACTAAAGAAGGGTTTTGGACAATAAATTGGACTCATTGTTGAGTTACAAAGGCCTTTCTTTGAATATCTTTTTTTTTTTTTTTTTTTTTTTTTTATTTCTAGAGAATTTCCTCCAGCCTGGCAAGCTTGCTTTGTCATGAATTCCTGTCTTTGATGATATAATAGCCCTCACAAAACTTGAAACAGTGAGCATTTGGCAAATACACAGTTTTTCTTGCTGTTTATGGTTAAGGTATTTGCTGACTCACTGCGGTATCATTCTTTGCATTCAATTAACTGTAAAACCCAAGAGGCAGCAAAATTATAAACTGATCAGAATTTTTTCTGAGAGCAAATAATGTGCATTCTTCCCAGCTAAAAGCTCTTGGCTGTACTGTGAAAGAGAAGGCCACGCTCACACAGTCCAATGTCCCCCTAAGCCTCCGAACAGAGCCTTGGTCTTTGCTAGCTCCAGGCAGACTGATTTTGGCCCTGAGTCATTACCCAAGAGCTGCCCTCACTCCCTCTGCTGCCTCCACACAGGTTTTCAGGTGTAATTTAGGTGGACAGGACTTATAACGCAAGCAGCATAGCCTGAGTTTCCAGTTTGACGCAGAGGCTAACTCTCCGGAAAACAATAAAACACAGCTTTTATAAAAAATGAAGAGATGAAATTTTACCCTCAAATATTGACATTGACTTCTCATCTCATCTCTTGCTCTTTTCTTCTCATCTCTTATATCTCAGGGCAGAATTTGGGTGCAAGTGTCACAGATGAGTGACTAGTACGATCAAGTACCTATCATTAGCCATATTGTTTGCTAGGCTTTTAAAATGGGGGTGGGGAAGTACATAGAAAAGAGTTTATTCCTTTGTTGCCTGTATTTATTGTTGGTTTGTAGATAGATGCAGTTTGACTTCAGCACCCAAAAACCTATTTGGGCAAGTTGCCTTATTTGTGACAGGTTAGACTTCCTATAGCATGTTTATCAAAACTCCTTGGGGCCTCAGACTAACCATGATACATTTATTTGGCACTTAACAGTGATGTATTTACTGTCATTATTACTTGCCCATGCATTTGGAAACATATAGTACATGTCTATACATTGCATTTTAACTGAAATACGAAAACACCATGGGATTTCCCTGTCATGTCTTCTATTTCAAATGTTTTATTCCACAAAGACAAAAAGAAGGGTAGATCATCTCTGACTTGCGTTGACCCAGTTCTCCTCTCTTTCTTGCCTGCTACACACCAATATCAGTAGAGTTACAGTGACATAAACCAGAAGAATACAGTAAAAAATCAGATCCTTTCTACACCAAATCACTTTCCACATCTGTTTCCTATTTGTCTTATAATGACACACGGGATTATCCTGGGAATATATTCTGCTTTAACTGTCATGCCACTGACTTTATAGCCTTATCAAATATCCATTGGTGTGCAGGTTGAGCAATTATCATCTACTAAGAAGAAATCCCAAGAAAACATAGATTGATAATAAAATTTTTCAATAATGGCTTGTAGCATTAGTGCCATTTTCTATTATTGTAGTTGAGGTCTAGCACTCTCCTCAATTTACCGCTTTTATTTATTGTGCAAGCTCTGGATATGGACCCTACAGCAGAATTTCAAAAACAGTTTTCTTATTCATTATTTATTCATTTCTGGTTAGAAGGAGCAAAGTCAGAAAATTGGATAGAAACAAGGAATGTGTCTGGACTATTAAGAAATGGAAAGAAAGACAAAGGGAAATAGACATTTAATACTGTGCAAGATATTACAGATATGGGATGACTGTATAAACATAATCAGGCAGGCTACATCTACAAGAATATGCCTTAGGAGATTGAGCTTGAATTCTGGAATCAAACTTCACAAAGTTGTGTCCAAATTTTTTGTTTTACTGTGCAGTAAGCCCCTCCAGATAGACCATTCTGCTAACAGTCCATTTTCCCTTCAGCTTTTTCTCCAGTAAATGGAGTGAAATATGAAGTCCTTTTGATGTTCCTTTGACAATATGTAATACACACACAGAGATATATGCTTGCATGATGTAATTAAACAAGCCTGTAATAAAAACTATAGGCTGTGACCCACTTAAAGAAACATGGACTCAATAGGTTTAAAATAATACCATTTGGAAGTATCTTTGCTCAGTAGCCTGGCCCATGCCTGGATTCAGTATGGACGAGCAAGACAGGGAAGGTAGGGTGCCAGGAAGAGCGCTGCTTCCAAATACTTGAATTCACTGCTCATGACAAAGACATCAGCTATTTGCCTGAATGATCTTCACATTAAAAAAACATTACCAAAGCAATTGCTGAATAAAATTTGAGTTGTTGATTTTCTTTTTGCATCCTCCACAGCACTGTGGGGTGCCAAGTTCTCCAGCACTGGAGAAAGTATTGTGCACAATTTTGAGACTTTTACTTGCGAGCACAGGACAGTGTAAGACTCTGGAGTTTACACGCTAGTTAAGCTTTCATGAAATCCTAGCCTGAGATTTAGTCTGGAGAATGAAGCTGAACAGGCAGCTTAGGAACAGCCTATAACTGCTTGAAGGGTAGTTACGATGGACGCTTTTGCCTTCTATTTGCATCATTGCAATGATATAATAAGGACAAAAAGTCACAAGTTGTTCCTTGGAAGGTTCAGTTTAGAAAAAAACTTCTTCACTAAGACGGCAATGGAAGTTGCCCAGAAAGGTTATAAAATTTCCATTCCTGAAGGTTTTCATGACTTGGCAAGACAAAACCAAAACTGACCATACCCTGCATTGACAATAGTCTTCTTTCAAGTCCTCCTGGACTTAATGATATCTAGAGAGCCCTTCCAGCCAGCAGCTCTATGATTCTGTGTTTGGAAAGGGATGTTGAGAATAAGAAAGGGGGGCTTGAGATAGTTCATGGAAGCAGTAAGTTCTTGAGAATCAAGGTAAAGAGCTAATCTGTTATAAAATAAATAGGAGAAAATACTGTAACATCTTCTTAGTTGCTTTCTACTATCAACACATATACTTTAGACATATATGCTGATATTTATTTTTTGTTTATTTTCTTAAAACAGATGACTGATCTTTGATTAGTCGGTCAGAAAAAAAGAGGCTGTATCAAGCTGTAGTTCCTATTACAGCCTAAGCCACTTGGTCCTGCAAATATTGGTTAAAGGAAGTCCTTCAGCATCCACCTCAGAGAATTTTTAGGTATAAGCAACTGAGAACTGGGTACAAAAGCCTAAGTAACCAGAGAAACTGGTTGAGGGTAGGGGTTGTCCCAGCTTTGGGGCTCCTTGACTAAGTTAGGTGTCAATGCACAATTAATCACAGTGCAGGTGGGAAATGGAAATTTCAGTTTTTGGTGTGGCCTCCCCAAGTCTTCTGTCCATGTAGAAGTCTACTGTGCAAAAAGCATCTATTCTTCTGGTTTTACCCTCAGTGCAAAATGTAAGACAAACACACTATTCAAATTGATTGGCAGACTTGGTCCCCCAGTTAAAATTAAAGTAATTAAATTTATTGAAAACCCCATTGCTTTGGATTTACCAACCTTGATTTGGTCGGTGTTGGCAGAGGCCCTTTTTAATCTTGGTTTATATCCCCATATGCTTTGCTCTCAGCCTGTATATTTTAAAAGTGTTGTTGCATAGTACTGAAAAATAATAAAAAAAAAGCTCTCCTGATGCAGTTAAAATTGAATTTGAGGATGCATGAAACAGTAAGTCACTAAATACTCAGATTAGGAAAAGCAGAATTTAGCATTGTATTATGCACTAATCTACACTTGCAGAATATTTCAGAAAAGTAGAGTCAGTGACAAATAGGTTTTGTCTTTTTTCAGACAAAGGTTTCAAATTCCAGCTTCTTTAGTTACTATTACTCACACATATTCTCAGTGAAAGCAGAAACAATTCAATGAAGCTATGCAAATTATATCTGAAGTAGAATAGATGACACACAAGCTGTACATGTGTATTTGTGCTTTTGCCTAGCCTTCCGCACAATACTGATTAGAAGGTGGGCACTTTTGCCAGATCCTCGTCTAGAGTAATTTAACTTCCCTGAAGCCACAGAACCCAGTATGAATCATATAGACTGCATTCTGTTTAGTTCAACTTATTTTTAGTGTTCTTTCATCAAATAATGTTGTTTTTTCTTTCTTTTTTTCCCACCCCACAGGACAACATTTTTAGAATGGAAGATTCACATTTTGAAAATGGCCGAGGGAAAAGCCCTTATGATCCTAAACTGCTGACAGCTTCTCTTTTAGTAGGTAGGTGCAACAATACAAGTTCAATGAGACGTGCATTCGCTGTAAATAATTTTCTGGTTTTTTTCTCCTTGCAGCACGTATGGCAGGGCTTTGTTTTATTAATTTTATTTCAAGGCTAAAGTCATTCTGGTTTCATTTTTACTACAGTTTGAAGTTGAATATACATTAAATAAGGAGCATAATTATCATAGGATCATAGAATGGTTTGGTTTGGAAGGGACCTTAAAGATCATCTGGTTCCAACCCTCCTGCCATGGGCAGGGACACCTTCCACTAGACCAGCTTGCTCAAAGCCCCATTCAACCTGGCCTTGAACACTTCCAGGGGTGGGGCAACCACAACTTCTCTGGGCAACCTGTTCCAGTGCCTCACCACCCTCATAATGAAGAATTTCTTCTTATATCTAATCTAAATCTACTCTTCTTCAGTTTAAAGCCATTACCCCTTGTTTTATCACTACATGCCCTTGTAAAAAGTCCCTCTCCAGGTTTCTTGTAGGCTCCCTTCAGATACTGGAAGGCTGCTATAAGGTCTCCCCGGAGCCTTCGCTTCTCCAGGCTGAACAACCCCAACTCTCTTAGCCTTTCTTCAAAGGAGAGGTGCTCCAGCCCTCTGATCATTTTCATGGCCCTCCTCTGGACTTGCTCCAACAGGTCCATGTCCTTCTTATGTTGGGGGCCCCAGAGCTGAACGCAGTACTCCAGGTGGGGTCTCACAAGAGCAGAGTAGAGGGGCAGTATCACCTCCCTCAACCTGCTGGTCACGCTTCTTTTGATGCAGCCCAGGATATGGTTGGCTTTCTGGGCTGCAAGCGCACATTGGCTGGTCATGTTGAGCTTCTCATCAATCAACA
>NW_009214884.1:0-11736 GCF_000690835.1 Fulmarus glacialis
ATTTATTTATTATAATTATCTATTATTTACTCTATGTTGTCTAAATAGACAAACAAAATCATTTTGTAGTATACTACCAGACATATCTTAAATGTTGTACACTTCATAGTCTCCATACTGATTTTTAGGTAGTCTTCCTATTTGGTTTGATGCAGCATCCTGTTTTATTTAAGACACTTCATCAGTCAGCCACTGTCTCCTAAATGGAGGAAACCAGAAGTAGTAACTTCAGGAAATGTGGCAAGAATACAGTGAGGAAGATAGCATGTCCTGACTGTATTGTCCTCTAAAAAAGGTGAAATTAGCACATATGGTTCTTCTAGTAATTGTGTGCACCGGGGATATTTACAGCAGCTGGGCCTAATTATTTTGAATATTATTGCAGCTGTTACCTGCCCAACTCCTCCGCAGATCTCTAATGGAAGGTTGGAAGGAACAAACTTGGACTGGGGATTTAGCATTAGCTATGTCTGCTCTCCAGGATATGAACTCTCTTTTCCCGCTGTTTTGACTTGCGTTGGGAATGGAACATGGAGTGGTGAAGTACCTCAGTGCTTGCGTATGTATTTACTTTATAGTCCTGTATTTCTTTATTCAACTATAGTGCTTTTTTCCTCTTTAAAGTTTTCACCTTCCCCCTCCTCGACCCCCACTAAGAAGTGGCTCAGTTAATTTCAAACCTGGGACAAATACAATCCTTCTATGTTTTCCAAAATTGTAACATAATTTTAGATTGAGGAAGACATAGGAATATCTGTAAGTCCTTTGTGAGCATATAGGAAGCCTTAAACACAAACACAAAAAAAATATTACAGGCAACGCGTACCAAATGATCCAAGGCAAAACAAGATTAAGATGTGCTGTCTTGTTTTCAGATCCAGCTACATATAGCATAGGGGAAGTTTCATTTTAATCTCTTTTATTTACTCATTACTCATCCTAAACTTTCTCTGATGTCACAGAGAGTTTTTTCTGCCAGTAATGTTGACTAGGCCCTAGGGTGATTCCTTGACAATTGTCTATTTTTCCCCCTACATTAAGTTATATGTTTTATGCAGTATATTTTGTTAAACTGAAAGTTACAACATTGGTGGATTTTTACATTGCTACAAATTTCATTACAATAGCAAATGTGGCTTTTTCTTTAGGTTGGTGTCATTCCATTCATTATTTTATAAAACTTTTTAAGGAAGTGATTGTGATGCTTCTGAGAGATATTCAATTGGTTACACTGAAAAAGGAGGTTCTGAAGTTATTTGTAGTATAGCTATACCACTGAAACTCTGTAATGGTCTTGAGCAAGGAGTCTGACTGGAAGAGGGTAATTTCATCTTTGTGGCTTTACAGTTTCTGAAGTTTGATTCAAGCTTGCCAAGTAGCTGAGCTTACCAGGTAACTCGCTAAATGTTGCAAAATGCAGTTCTCTATTCTTTTACTATTTTTTGCATTCTTCACCTCTCCCTTTCAAAAATGTTCTCTATTTTGGCTATATCCTACTACTATGAAAGCATATCATGTAGATGATCTTTTCTTTTCTCTTTTTTTGTAATGATATTGTGGTTTAACCCGTCAGGCAGCCAAACACCACACAGCCACTCACTCACTCCCCCCCTCCCCACAGTGGGATGGGGAAGAGAATCGGGAAGAAAAAAAAGTAAAATTCATGGATTGAGATAAAGACAGTTTAATAGAATGGAAAAGGAAGGGAAACTAATAATACTAATACTAATAATAGAATATATAAAATGAGTGATGCACAATGCAATTGCTCACCACCTGACTACCAATACCCAAAAAACAATTACTACTTCCTGGACCACGCCCCCTATTTATATACTGAGCATGACATCATATGGTATGGAATACCCCATTGGCCAGTTGGGTTAGCTGTCCTGGCTATGCTCCCTCCCAGCTTCTTGTGCACCTGGCAGAGCATAGGAAGCTGAAAAGTCCTTGACTAGCAGGGCACTTAGCAACAACTAAAAACATTAGTGTGTTATCAACGTTCTTCTCATACTAAATCCAAAACACAGCACTAGGAAGAAATTTAACTCTAACCGAGCCGAAACCAGGACAATCATCAACAACAGTTGCTTAATGATGCTGAAACTGTATGTACCAGAGCTGGAACATGGTGAAAGGCATTGTTTCTAGAAGAAAAAAATTCCACCATTTGTTGTTTAAATTCTCTAGATGGAGCTCTTCTAGAGTCCACTATATTATGAACATCAAAGACAATGAAAACTTCTTTTCATCATTTGTTCTTGATTGAAATATTGTGTCCTTACAGTCATTTTTTGATGCCACAAGCTGTTTGTCATCTTTGAGGTTAGAATACTCAATACTGCATTATGCTCTGAAAAAGGGGCTTCACTTTAAACTTTTTAAAAGGTGTAGTTAGCACAGAATGCAGCTGCCTGGGGATTAGAGCCTGTTTCATGCAGAGATTACATCAACCGAATGTTGTTGATGTGTGATGGTTACCCATTGGCTTGCAAGAGAAATCAATTGGCAGCCAGTGCTTGTCAAAGAGCTTAAACTAGATGCCATCTGGCAGAAATGAGAGGGAGCTGGTGAAAGTAATTCTCAATGAGCAACCTTTAAGCAGTTCTTGACAGCAGAAATTTAGTCCCCAGCTTGGTTCCATAGAGCCTGTAGCTGAAGATGTGCAAGGTATAGTTATAACATGGAATAATTATTCAGAATGAAATATGGTTATGTCTTTGGTTGAGTATTTGTCATCTGAGAGCAGCCCTGAGGAGAAGGACTTGGGGATGTTGGTTGATAAGAAGCTCAACACGACCCGGCAATGTGCGCTTGCAGCCTAGAAAGCCAACCGTATCCTGGGCTGCATCAAAAGAGGCATGGCCAGCAGGTTGAGGGAGGTGATTGTCCCCCTCTACTCCGCTCTCATGAGACCCCACCTGGAGTAATGCCTTCAGCTCTGGGGCCCCCAACATAAGCAGGACAATGGACCTGTTGGGGCGAGTCCAGAGGAGAGCCACGAAGATGATCAGAGGGCTGGAGCACCTCTCCTATGAAGACAGGCTAAGAGAGTTGGGGGTGTTCAAACTAGATGCCATCTGGCAGAAATGAGAGGGAGCTGGTGAAAGTAATTCTCAATGAGCAACCTTTAAGCAGTTCTTGACAGCAGAAATTTAGTCCCCAGCTTGGTTCCATAGAGCCTGTAGCTGAAGATGTGCAAGGTATAGTTATAACATGGAATAATTATTCAGAATGAAATATGGTTATGTCTTTGGTTGAGTATTTGTCATCTGAGAGCAGCCCTGAGGAGAAGGACTTGGGGATGTTGGTTGATAAGAAGCTCAACACGACCCGGCAATGTGCGCTTGCAGCCTAGAAAGCCAACCGTATCCTGGGCTGCATCAAAAGAGGCATGGCCAGCAGGTTGAGGGAGGTGATTGTCCCACTCTGCTCTGGTGAGACCCCACCTGGGGTATTGTATCCAGCTCTGGGGCCCCCAACATAAGAAGGACATGCACCTGTTGGAGCGGGTCCAGAGGGCCACAAAGGTGATCAGAGGACTGGAACACCTCTCCTATGAAGACAAGTTGAGAGATTTGGGGTTGTTCAGCCTGGAGAAGAGAAGACTTCGGGGAGACCTTATAGCAGCCTTCCAGTACCTCAAGGGGGCCTACAAGAAAGCTGGAGAGGGACTTTTTACGAGGACATGTAGTGATAGGACAAGGGGGAATGGCTTTAAACTGAAAGAGGGTAGTGTTAGATTAGATATAAGGAAGAAAGGTTTCATGGTGAGGGTGGTGAGGCACTGGAACAGGTTGCCCAGAGAAGTTGTGGATGCCCCATCCCTGGAAGTGTTCAAGGCCAGGTTGGATGGGGCTCTAAGCAACCTGAACTAGTTGAAGATGTCCCTGTCCATGGCAGGGGGTTTTGACTAGATGACCTTTAAAGGTCCCCTCCAACCCAACCCATTCTATGATTCTATGATTCCATGATTCTATGATCTATGACCTAGTAAATTTGTCTGCTTATTTATTCATATAGTAATTTGAGTAAAGGACTGCTGTTTTTATAAGCTTGGCTAAAGGTGGCAAAATAATATAGGCCTGTGCCTGAAAATTCCTAACTACAGATATAACTTGCTGTTAATCAATTAAATGTCTTTGAGGAATAAGACTAGCCTCACAGCCTCAGTGCCAGAGCTCCACAGCCCTGTCTCTGTTAAAGGTTCTCAGAGCCCTTAGGAAAGTATTTTTATTGGGAGTGGCAGTACTCACAGAGCTTACAGTTTGCTGCAGCTTTAGTTTGTTCTGTAGTCCCCTGTTCCAATATCAGAGGAAAATGGCTGTGTTTTACCATGGTGCCTGGTTTCCATGGTTACCTATATAGAAGGCAGATATTCAGTAACTATTCAATGATTGGGTAAAGTTGACTGACAACTAAGTGGTGGAGTTTACTTAGTTTTATAAAAAATTAATAAACTTACCAAAAAACCCCATTTTTTAATGTGAGGATTTTTTTCCTTGAGAGTGGTTGCTACTTTGTTGGTACAAAGTACTGGTCAGGAGACAATTTCAAGCCTCTGTGTTAAAAATCTATTAGTGTTTCATGTATTTTCAAATTATGACTTCCACAGAATTTTCTACTGAAAACATAAATTACAACCATGATCTGTCAATCACAAAATGAGGTTCACTGTGTGGCACTATCCCCAATTCATAGATCTTTTCAGAATTTGGCCTATAATTCTGCAGACAGTCCCATTCCACGTAAAGCCACAAAATTGTATACATTATAGTATGTTATAGATTTTATGTTATAGATTAGGCCCTTTTTCTTCAACAATGTGTTTGTGCATGGATTACCTGTACAGTCGGTGTCTGCAGTAAGACATAAAGGGCAGGAGCATTTCATGTGAGCAGGTCCTTTGGAAAGCTTAAGGCATAGGTGACAAAGATAGAGACATTAAAAATGTATTTTGAAGGTGGCTGTTCAAGAAATGCAATTTAACTTTTGTTTGTAGAAGAGAAAGATGGAGCAGAAAATTCCACTGTCTGTACAACATGCCTTTTTAGAAAAATGTCATTCCACACTTCTGGGTTAGTGGGGTTTTTTTGCATGTGTGCATTACAGCATTTTCTGTTTGATATGAAATTAGACTTTACAATATTGGAATTCATAGTGTGTCAGGGAGTAATATAGTCTGATGGCACAGGGTTTACCATAGCTGATTGCATTTCCTGAATCAATTATTCAAAATCCAGCTTCTGACAATAATCAGTACTTTATACTGTGGAAGAAGGCCAGTAAATCCGCCAGCAGTGCATTTACTTAGTTATGCTATGCTATAGACATAAGGAATCTTTAGGTGATGGGTATAAAATAAAAAGATCAATTTAAGAATATATTCTTATCAGTCAGATTTACGCCACCTAATAACAGCTTATTAGTGCTTGACTTTTACATTGCTGCTGAAATTTCTTTACTATGTTGGGGTTTTTTTTGTTAGCTGTACTAACTTTCAAGTGTTGTAATTCTACACATACCAAATGTTATCTTTCAGTGAAGGATGAGGAAGTAAAAATTTACAATTCCTAAAATCTGTCTGACAAATCCTTTAATCATACAAAAATGTTGAGCACTGGGTAGGTGGCAGAAAGCAAGAGAGGATGGGATATTGACATGAAGGTTTGGTACACTTTCTGATTGCTCTTTATAGGAGGATTTGCAGATTGATGTGGTTTGGGGCAGAGGTGAATTGTGGGTATTTGGACCTTAATAAGTTGTGTAACCGTGAGTGTCAACTTCAAGCTACTGACGAAGCCCACTATGTAGGCATTTTGAACAGCTAGCAAAACTACTGCAGACTGAAGCAGACTAAAGATTGGCTATCTAGTCTCTCTTTGAATTCCTATTAAATGTTTCTCTATTTGACCTGTGTTTAATAAAATAAATACAAAATTTGGAGTAACTGCTTGACTGATCCATTCCATTTCTATCATGTCTTTTCTCACAGCAAAGTTTTGTGGTGACCCTGGAGTACCTGCTCAAGGGAAAAGAGAAGGCAAAAGCTTCATCTATCAGTCAGAAGTTTCTTTCAGCTGCAATCCTCCTTTTATTTTGGTTGGCTCCAGCACCAGGATTTGCCAAGCAGATGGCACATGGAGTGGTTCTTCTCCTCGATGTATAGGTAAGGTTACATCCATATTATTGAAATTTCTTGAAATGCTTATTATTCCTTTTCCTGCTAAGTCAATCTAGGAGTTTTCAACTGTTTTGAATTATCCTGGTGTTATTCTATACTCTCTAAGAATCAAGTCACTTTATTTTTGTTTCTCTCATTGGCTTATTGCATGCTGTTGAACAAGCTTAATTTTGTGATACATTCATGTATTTCATTAAAATACTGTAATTTGTTTTGTCTTTAATTTATTGTAATTTTTTTTAAGAACCTACTCGCACAGCATGTGACAATCCAGGAGTCCCAAGGCACGGGTCACAAAACAACACATTTGGCTATCAGGTAGAGTATACTATTTTTTGTTAACTTGCGTATTAAAATATTTTTATACTACCTTAAAGTCTAGAAACTTCTGATTAGAGGTCCAGAAACTGTTCATGCATTGTTAGAGCTGGTTGCTGGTGTGTTGCTATGTTTCCTTATTTCTAGCTGTTGGATTACCTTGACCTTCTGTCCCTATTTAGCAATGCACTACGTGAAACCCTGGTGATCAAGTTCTGGTTTCACCTCGAAGGAGTTCAGTATCTCCCCACCAATATATAAGTACTCCCTACTGTTTTTCAAGTAGGCTTTTTCTCTTTAAAAGTGTGTATTCTGTGTGCCAAACTGCTAGTGTAGACGTACTATAAAAAACAGGGGATTTTTTTTTCCTGAGGGCAATTCTGTTGTTACCTTTGGAAATGATGTGACCACAAATGAATCACAGAGTCACGGAGGCTGGCAGGCGCCTCTGGAGAGCTTCTAGTCCAACCCCCCTTCTCAAAGCAGGGTCAGCTAGAGCAAGTTGATCAGGGCTGTGTCCAGGTGATTTTGAATATTTCCAGGGATGGAGACTCCACAGCCTCTCTGGGCAACTTGTTCCAAGCTGATCACCCTTACAGTGAAAATGTTTTTTCTTATTTTTAAACAGAATTTCCTATGTTTCAATTTGTGCTTATATCTTGTCCTGTCACTGGGCACCATGGAAAAAAAGTCTGTCCCTGTCGCCTTCCCTGCCCACAGTAAGTTTTAATACATATTGATAGGATTCCCCTTGAGCCTCTTCTTTTGCAGGCTGGACAATCCCAGATCTTTCAGCCACTCCTTGTATGGCAGATGCTCTAGTCCCTTAATCACCTTTGTGGCTCATCACTGGACTCAATGCAGTATGTCCCTGTCTCTCTTGCACTGGTGAGCCCAGCACTGGACCCAACATCCACTTGTGTCTCACCAGTGCTGAGCAGAGGGGAACAATCACCTCCCTCGACCTGCTGGCAATGCTCTGCCTGATACAGCCCAGGAGGCTGTTGGCCACCTTTTCTACAAGGGTGCGTTGTGGCAAATGGTGTTTGCATATGCTTCTGTTGGAAACAGAATTGTGAAATTGAAAATGCTTCTGAATTTCTGATTTTCTGAATCACACAAAACAGTGAAATTAGTGAGACGTTTTCATGGGTGAATGATGTACATATGCAAAAATGTGCCCTATAATTTGCTAGGAGTCTGATAAGGCAGCTGCAAACAAATAAGAAAGAGTCTAAACTATCCTGCTACATCTGTTTTTGGTGTCAGGGCTGAAAGCTCCGGACAAGAGGACTAGGAGAAGAGTAAGCTAGCAGCTTCCTGGTTGTATGTGGTGCCTGTTTAGTTGCAGGAGTTAAATAAAAACTGCAGATTGCCAGAAATGCAAGGAAGGGCTGATTGAAATTCAAACAGATTTACAACGTGAAATTAGTTTTTAAAAGCAGAGGTTGTAGCTAAAGACTTTTCAAAGTTTTATGGCCAAAAATGTCTTTGGTTTGTCATTTTGGTGGCCTTTATGCAGTACTCTTCCTGCTTGGTGATTGTTTTAGCAATCTTTGGCTTTTCAGATTGTGCCAGATCACAATCATATGCGAGTGGTAATATAATTGTCTCAGTTTTCTCTAGGGAATGGAGTGCTGTTTCGTGCCAAGATAGAATATGCAGGGGCAGTCCTTGGGCTAACTTCCTTTGGGTATAATATAATATTATGCTAGAGGGCAACTTTTTATTCAGCTGTGTAAAAAATGAATCATTGCAGTGACCATTTTCTACAATTTTATTGTCACAGTTTCTCTGGCATATTAATGAGCTTTCTATCACTGAAGAAGCTAATGCAGACTTTCTCATTTGTGGTGTAGTTGTTGTAGTTGTGAATGAAAGCATCACTCACAGCTAGCATGGAACTGTCAAAATACCAGGCAAAATGTCAATTGATAAATAATTTCTAAAAGGAGAGTAGCTGCTGGCAGAATGTAACCTTACAACCTTACCCACAGTTGCAAGGTTAGTGCTTAGCAGATTTAAACTGTATGAGCTACAGTCTCCTTACCTAGCCAGTAACTTATCCTCATGCTCATGTAGGAAATTTGGTTTTATACAGTAACTAAATGTCTGTATGCGATTTCTGGTTACTCCAAATATGATTGTGTTGTGGTTTAACCAGGCAGGCAGCCAAACATCACACAGCCGCAGGCTCACTTCCCCCTCTGAGGTGCGATGGGGGAGGGTATCGGAAAAAAAAGTAAAATTCGTAGATTGAGATAAAGACCGTTTAATAGAACAGAAAAGGAAGGCAATATAATAATAACAACAACAACAACAATAACAATAAGAGTAATAGTAATAATAATAATGGTAGAATATACAAAGTGAGTGATGCACAATGCAATTGCTCACCACCTGCCAACTGATAACCAAGTAGCGATCGCTACTTCCTGGACCACGCTTCCTATTTATATACTGAGCATGACATCATATGGTATGGAATACCCTGTTGTCCAGTTGGTTTAGCTGTCCTGGCTGTGCTCCCTCCCAGCTTCATGTGCACCTGGCAGAGCATGGGAAGCTGAAAAGTCCTTGACTAGCAGGGTACTTAGCAACAACTAAAAACATCAGTGTGCTGTCAATATTCTTCTCATACTAAATCCAAAACACAGCACTAGGACGAAATTTAATTCTATCCTAGCCGAAACCAGGACAGATTGCTTAGTTAATACAGAACAGGGTAGGAGTATCACTCAGACAGATGAAGGTGAGTTTAGCTCTTTATTGGGTACATTACCATACATTCGATAATTTTATGACTCATTTAAACCACAAACATATCAATTATTTTATATTATGGTATAATTAACTTCCTGTATGAATGGGATAATAATGACTTTTGCTTCCATCCATAGCAGAAAGGTAAAGAATAATTCTAAATTATACCAAAATACTGAAGATTAGATGGCTTTGATTTTCTTTTGTCTGATAGATCCATTGTCTACCATTTTAAACAACAGACCAAAGGAGCTTATGCAAAATTAAGCAAAATGTTTTGCAGTTAGCAAACGCATAACAAGGAGTTGTTACTGATTTTCTGACTCTAACCCAGGCTGTTTTTTTTTTTTTTTCTTATTTGGGGGTTTGGTGGGTTTTTTGTTTGGTTTTTTTGTGGTTTGTTTTGGTTTGGGTTGGTTTTTTTTAACTCTCTTAAATACTTCACATTTAAACTAACATTAATAGGGTCACTTAAGTGACTTAATTGTTAAGTTTTAAATTTATGTCTGTGTGTCATTAAAAAAATCAAGCTGTAGCCTGACAGTAGAATTCAAGTCTTCATATGTGGAGTCCTGTTTTAAGTGCTTTTCAAGAAATGACAATACCTCCTCTTTTATGTAACTATATCACTGACCGTCACTTGCTTTTCACAATACTAATGTCAAGTCATGAACTTCCACAGCACTGTTTTTTTGTTCTTGTTGTTTCCCCTACTCTTAATTATCTGTTTTCCTATCTCATTGATTGCATTGAAAGTTCAAGCATATACAACACAATTCCAGGCTTGACTGAAAGGTGCATCAAAACCTGCCCTCCTGGAACGTACACTAACAAAAGCACAAATATCACCACCTCACATTTGAATGGTGTTTCAACTGTTAAATAGGAGCTTTGTAACAGAGAGGTAACAGAACTTTGTATGGATTTTATTGTTCAATATTGAATTCAGCAGGCAGAAGCAGATCAGGTTTTGTGTGTTCAAATAACATCAAAACACCAGTTTAGTGCTACTTGGATATCAGGCATGTCATGTAAATGAGTAGCATCACCTGCTTTAGTTGTTATAAATATGTACTTCTAGGATGTTTACCTTTCATCTTACCTTTGATATGACTGATCTACCCTAACAGTGTGTTACAATGAAGACAAAATATCTAGAACTTAGTGAATACTGACTTCATCTGTAATCTAGAAAATAAATTGCTCCTTGGAAAGAAACTGTAGTTTTGAAATATTTCTTCAGATATATTGCTAGTAACATAGAAAATTGCTTATAGCACTTTCACCATAAGCTGTTGTAATGCAAGATACTACTGAATTGAAGAAACAGTTTAGAACTGTTTCTTAAACCAGTCAGTCATATATGTAAGATTTATTACTTCTGATATTTTTCCAACATATGTTTTTGTAGAAATTCAGCTATTTTCCCCTACATTAAAGCCTGAAGGGAGCCAAAGGGCAGTGTGAATTTAGAAAGGAAAATAGTCACATTACAGTAATGGTAGCCCTGTGTTAGCTCTTGAGTTCTATTTTATGAAATGTCATATGAAACTTGATCTGCAGATGTGGAGCAACCTTGCAAATAATCTCCTTTTGTGAATTTAATGCTTATAAAAACTTTAGTGTTGATTGAATTGTAGGATGAAATTCCAAGAGAAGTGCTGTACTACCACAGTATAACTGTCTCCATTAACACAGTTGGCATCATCACTGCATCCATGAAAATGTAATTTAAACCTTATCAGACACCTTGTAATTTTTCTGGTTCCTTCTGCTTCTCAGGATCCTGAGGTCTGTGGCTTCAGCCTGGTGTCAGTGGGGGATGTTAGTGTCAGCATCTGGAGTGCTTCACTGGCAGGACTTTTTTTCCTTCCGTTGTTGGGTGTTTTTTTTTTTTTTTGGTCTCTGTGATTCTTGATTCACATGGGGTTATTTATGTTTCTAGCACACTTTTGCACCACTCACACTGCAGTTCCACATTATATTTCAGTGTCTCTATAAGGCGCATTTCACCTATGTTGTTCTTTTTTAACCCTCAAACCTCATTTTGTCCAGGACTGCATTTCTTCAAGTGACCATGGTTGAGTTGTTCACTGGAATGGGGTCTCCAGTGCCAAGCCTGTGTCACATCTCTTATCATACCCACACCTGTAGTCTTCTTCACAGTGTTCTGTGTCTCCATTTCTCAAGGCCTTTGCTATCATTCCAGTGCCAGGCCTGTATTTCTCTATACCGCATCACATTACTGGTAAATAGCTCATTCTGCACATAATAGCTTCTTGTTACTACTATGGATATAAAGCTATGGATGTACCATACAAAGATAAAGGAAGGCATAAAAATTAGTCATAGCCACCTGATCACAAGAAAATTTGATGTTACAGCTAAACCAAGTTTAAAAAACAAAACAAAACAAAACAAAACTCCAGGCAGCTGAAGACACTTTCAGATAAAGCAAGCCTGGCAAG
>NW_009214884.1:11767-12109 GCF_000690835.1 Fulmarus glacialis
AGAAAAGCCTCTGCCCAGAGGTCTTGCAAACTCAATAGCCTGTTACTAGTAGTGGCAATACTGTATTACTGGGCTACCAAACTACAGATACAGCAAAGACTTAATGAGTTGTGTTTTCATTCACTTAAAATATGATGCTAAGTTAGTGAAGAGAAATAACTGACATTCCCTTAGCCTCTCAATCCTTTGGCATGAATTGCTGGGGATGGAGAAGCTTCTTAAAGTATCTTGATGTTCTTTGGTAAACTGAAGTCTAAGAAAAAATTGATTGTAGAGTAACTCATGAAAGTTAGAAATATCTTATATTCTTATAAGGAATAAAAGAAATAATAAGGATAAAAA
>NW_009214885.1:0-1492 GCF_000690835.1 Fulmarus glacialis
TAATGATTCTATGATTCTATGATTGTATGGTCTCTGCCAGCCACAGGAGAGGTAGTTGGATACCAGCAAGACCAAGAAAAGGAGACTGGAGGGTGATCCACATGTCCCTCAGTAAAAGACCATGAGTTAGTCAGTGTGTGCACTGGAAAACTTCCCAAGCCAGGGCAAATGCTCTGACCTCCTTCCACAGCTGCAGACCCCTGGGAAGGGGCGCAGTGGCAGTGCTCCCCATCCACCTGGATCTGCTTCCCAGCCTGATCAGCACAGCCAGTGTGGAGTTACAC
Source organism: Fulmarus glacialis (assembly GCF_000690835.1). Lineage (NCBI taxonomy): Eukaryota > Metazoa > Chordata > Aves > Procellariiformes > Procellariidae > Fulmarus > Fulmarus glacialis. The sequence goes on from NW_009214885.1 coordinate 285, forward strand.
CATGGCCCAGGGCACCACAGCCCACTCTGCAAAGCAGCACTGCCAGCTTGGGGCCCTATGGGGAGCATGGGAAGAGGACCGGCAGCAGAGGGATGGGGAGACATCAGATGGGAGCTGACCTGGCCTGGAAATTGTCTTGCAGAGATGGTGTTCAGCTAGTCTTGCAAATGGTGGTGTTCAGCTAATCCAAGACAATGCCCAGACTGGGGTACCATAAAGCATGCTTGTGGTGCAGAGCCAGAAATCCTTGCTGTCCTGGTGCTCCACCAGGCCTGGGAAGTGTCTGAAATATGACTGTCCCACACTCCCCATCTCTTAGTACCATAGTCCCTCCTGAAGTGTGGCATTGAGAGAGTGGCTGGGATCCTGTGTCAGGGCTTGAAATGAGGGGAACGTGACCCAAAACCCACATCATTTTTTTGCTGTCCTTCAGTTTCTGAGCCCAGCACATGTCTTTGAGACAGCCACCCCACCCCACGTGCTGTCACCTCCAGACAAGGCTTCTCAGTTGGGGATGAGCTCGAGGACTGGGGTCCAGCTGTTATCACAGAGAGGACAAGGCTTTTCCTGGGTCCTCTGCAGGGCTGACAGCACCTGTGGTCCCCACAGGAAAAGGCAGCCACAATGGAGGACCTGCGAATCTGTAGACCATCCCCACACCCATGGGGGGCCTCAAGAGTCCCTCAGTCCAATGATCCAGCTGGGCTTGTTGTTGCATGAGCAGACAGGAGAAATTGCCCCAGGAACCTCATTCCAGGCCCATGTCCTCGTACCAACCATTTCACAAAATGTTTGAGGTTGGAAGGGACCTCTGGAGGTCATCTGGTCCAATATCCATGCTCAAGCAAGGCCACCTAGAGCTGCTTGCCCAGGACCATATCCAGATGGCTTTTGAATATCTCCAAGGAGGGAGACTCCACAACCTCTCTGGGAAACCTGTGCAAGGCTCCGTCACCCTCAGAGTGAAAAGTGTTTCCTGACATTCACAGGGACCCTCCCGTGCTTCAGTTTGTGAGCATTGCCTCTTGACCTGTCACTAGGCACTACTGAAAAGAGCCTGGATCCATCTTTGCACCCTCCCTTCAGGTATTGTTATACATTAATAAGATGCCCCCTGGGCCTTGTCTTCTCCAGACTGAACTGTCCCAGCCAGAGATGCTCCAGTCCCTTAATCATCATTTTGGCCCTTCATTGGACTCTCTCCAGTA
>NW_009214886.1:0-14013 GCF_000690835.1 Fulmarus glacialis
CGGCGGTTCCTCCGGCCTGTACCTGCACAGCAGCTTCGACGTTGCCTCTCTAGCTGCGCTCGGAAGTTACGACGAGGGCCTGTCGGTCGCCCCGGTGGGCTCCTTCACAAGTGCGGCACAGCCACAGGCCCTGCACCAGCAGCAGGGTCACAGCCAGTAAGTGGGAAGGACAGGGAAGGAACGTACGTCTCGGCTGCGTTGGCCGTGTGAAATAAGTTTTCTGTTCAAGACGGGTTATAATTTGTTTTCTTCTAGTAGTGTTTCGCTTCTGCAGTGTTAGAATTGTATTGCGCTCATCTTACGGCTTTTAGGGTTGTTGGTGGGGGATGAAGGAGCCTTCTGAAAGGAAAGAAGTGTGATTAAGTTTACCAACACCTTGACATGCTTTTAAGCTCATGTACTTTTTTTTACTTTAGTTTTTAACTTGCTCTTTCTCATATGTGAGCACAAAAAACTTAAATTATTCCATAAAATGTTGTATGGTCATACTTAATTTGAGTATGTCACCGTGAGACAATGTATTAAGAGACTGAAGTTGGATCACGTGTTGCTTCTTGAAGCACTTGAATTTTAGCAAAAATTGGTCTTGCCCCTTGTGGAAAAAATAAATAACGTAAAGGAGGAGAAAGTAGCACAGAATTCTGCTTGGAGAGCTGAGTAATTACAGTCATCTTTGACTTTCTTTGGAACAAAGTGGTCACTTACTGTCCAGAACTTCCAGTCCCTTCACGGCTGGTGACATACTGCGACTGTTGCTCTTAACTGCAAGTGAAACTTTGAAAGGGAGGAAAATACTGTTTGAAAATCTCAATGTCACTGGAAGATATAATTAGAAGCTAAATAACCATTTGTTTTTCTTTTGCAGTGTCTCTGTTCGTTGTGGAAAGAAGCATAAGCTAGAAGAAGAGGCGGAAGGGTAAATTAAATTTGTCTTTTATAGCCTGAAAAATCTTAATTTGCTTTTTGTTTTCTGTAAAGATTTGAGCACATCTCACCTACAACATACGCAGGAAGGGAAATTCTACCATTGTTTCCATTTGGAACTCTTCCACTGAATTGCACATAAGCCCAAATCCATTTCAGTTACCTAATTAATTGTGTAGCACTGATTTTCTTGCATGAGTACCCACATTTTAATAAGAGCAATGTGGATTTATTTTCTTTGTGGAGGTTGTGTTTCCATAGTATGTCAAATCTGTTGAAATGCACTTGACTTTCTATAACATTTTTTCCTGTAGAATGCCACATTTCTCTTTTGACCATTGTAAACTTATTTTGTTTCCTAGTTGCCCTGTGAGGAAGAAGAGACTGACAGGAGCCAAAAATTGCCCTTTGAATCCCAACACTGAAGAATGGATTCTCTGTGCAGGTCAGGAGGCAGCTGGGGAGGTAGCAAGTCAGTATGGTGGCAGCGGTCCTGAAACTGCCATGTTAGAAATTCCCTGTGAAGAAATGGATCAGACAATGGGGGAACAGCAATGCGAGGTTGCTCGCAGGAAGCTTCAGGAAATTGAGGACAGGTAAATGCAGGGATTGAGTAGACTGGCTTTGCTGAGCTTTCCCTTTTTTGGTGGGCATTAAGGGTTAAATCTAGTGCTTAGCAGTGTGATAACACTACTGTAAATCTGAGATGAACCTTCTGTTCAAGTGATTTCTTTTTAGGCTACCTATGGTCCTCTGAGTTTTGGGGCTGATACTATGATCTGAAATTGAGGGTGCTAGATCAAGAGATGCTGAATAAATAACCACCTTTTCACAATCATTATGCAGCATCAGTGTACCATAATGGGGTTTTATGCTCTTTTGTGAGTATCCAGAGCACAAATTTTAACTGATGTTACCTGGTCAGACTTGAGGTCAGCTTTTTTCAACCAATTGCAGCTTGTTTTGTGATTAATACTTCTAAATGCTCAAGATAGATGTGAATTTGTCAGTGTAGAGAATAGCATGAACCAGAGAGATCTCTCTGCACATATGCAATAAGACTGAGGTTCATCTTGCTGTTAAATACCAGATGGCTTGATATTGGGGTAATGGGGTGGCTGTGGGCAGTCTATTGCTATCATTTAATAAATGTACTGTGCATTCTTGCCTTTGAAAGATTTCTGGGAATGTCACGTGTATATATCAGTTGATTGCAGTTGAGCTAGTATCCCGAAATATCTAAAATGACCACTGCAGACAGTTGTTAGAAAAGCCAAAAGTTATATAAATTATAAAACAAGATTTTTTTTTAGATGATTACTCCATAGATGATGCGTGAAGGGAAGCAAGGTACTGTTAGATTTTATTTTTTCATGGGTAAATCAGAGTAGTGCTGTATGTCTTCATTATCTGGCTATATCTGCATTACAGAGTCTGCTTTGGACCTCTCAGAGGACTGTACCCCATCCTTCCCAGCTACTCTGCTAAATTTTCTTTAAAAGGTTTACCAAAAACAAAGGAGATATCTCCAGTTTGTTCTAAATGCATCAGTTTTTTGTGCCGTTTTAATCTCTGAGAAATTGATGCGATGTCCTTAAAGGTTAAGAACTGTATTCAGTAGCTTTTCAATAATTCTAAAAGTTAAGATACGGGGAATTGAGCAGGCGAAGCTACTGCATAACTGAGACTCACTCTTGTAATGTGACTGAATCATACACTTTCCCCTGAAGTGAATTTATTTATTTTCACTTAGTGTATGTCTGCATTGCACACTGCTGGACGATGCAGGGATAACAAAGCTAGCTCAGGTACCAGAAGTGGCATAGCTGCTCAAGTGGCTTCTATGGTAACAGTCATTCTTAGGGTATATTGGCCCAAGAGAGACTCATGTTAACCTGGCCCCGCTGCTTCTGGTACCCAGCCTAAGTCAGATATCTACACTGTACAATGCAGTGCACGTATACATAACTGTAGTCTGCAGTGGATGTGCCCGTTAACAGTATTCTCAATAGTGTTTTATCTCCCTCTTCCCCCTCCATTCCTAGGATAATTGATGAAGATGAGGAAGTTCATGCTGATGGAAATGTTAGCAATCTGCCCACTCTTATCCTGTCAGATACCCTTAAAAAAGGGATGAAGAGGGATTTTGGTGGAGTCCTGACAAAGAAAATAATAGAATCTATGTAAGTTCTGGAGGAAATCATGGTGCTATGTAGCTAACACATGCAAATGAAAAGAGAGACCCAGTCTCATGTTTGTGGAGATGTCCTTAATTACTGCATGATGCAGCCAACATTGTATAACAGACCATTCATCTGGTCAAAAATAGAAAAAACTATCCAAATGTAAAAGAGAAGTAAGTGTAACTACAGTGGTCAGCAAGCTGCCCGTTTTTTACTCCTCATTTGTACACAGTGAAATTTGTTGAATAAACCATTATATCTTGATTTTTATGTATGTGAGTTTCCAAAAGAAAGAAGGTCCTGAAGTGTGACCGACAGTGGTCATCAAGTTTGGTGCAAAAGAAAAGAAAGAAAATACAGGGTTAGAACTAGAAGTAATGGAACTAGTTAAGGAAGAGGAAATTTAATGGCGGGGGGGGAAGGTATGTGGATTCTGGAATATAGTTCCAGGCTAGCAAAAAGGATGAAGATGCTCACTGGTCTTCTGCATTTAATAGTTGTGATGGGAGAACTTAAATTTAACTGAGACTCCATCCCTTTTAGGAGCCGTCCTTCTATGGAGCTGGTGCTTTGGAAACCTCTTCCTGAATTTCTCACAGATAAACTGAAGTCTGTTTCTGTTAAGAACTTCAAGCAGCAGAGTACAGAAGGGTGTCAAGCTAAGGAGTCAACACCAAGAGCTGCTTTTGACCCACAGACTGAAACATTCCCTGAATCACAACAGACTGCCATGTCTCCAGATCCGTATGCTAGTTTGGGAATCTCTGGGTGTGCAGAAGAAGAAATGGAGTTGTAGATGCCGGATTTTAGACTGGAAGTGGTGAGCTTCTGATGTTTTTTGTTGCTGTTTTTTGATTCCCTTTTTCTTTCTGGTTTGATGTGTGAATCTGAAGTTTTATTATTTGTTTTTGTTTTTCCTACTAACAATCATAAGAACTTAGATTGGCCAGACACAACTTAAGGAAACTGAAAAAAACCCCAAGATTTCTGTACTCTGGTCTGTTAAATATTCTTGGTTTTACTGAGAAGGTAATGCAGCGGCCTTTGGAACAAGGAAGTAGCTTTCCATCTTGTTTCATGGTGAAATATCTTAATTGTCTTCGGTAAAGTATAAAATCCAAGTATTGAATGTAACTGTGGCTTAAGCCACATCTTTCACTTACTGAGCCATTAAGTCTTTGGTGCACATACTATGCTTGGTCAGTTAGTTTAATTTGAATTACAAAAAGGTGTGGAAAGGAGGAAATACTTTTGAGTCTAATCGCAAATAGAAAAGCAAGGCCTATGGAAATACAGCTTTTCACACTATTTCATCTGTGGCTATTTCATCTGTGGCTGGTTTGTACTTGATGTAAACTCAAATGTAGAAATTACACATTCTGCAGTGTGGTAGGGAAGGAATGTTATAGCTGAGCATAAGCCTCTTGCTTTGTAGAAAGTAAAACCAGCTACTAACTTGCAAGATATGTACTAACTTTAGTTATCTTTGGTTCATCATTGGCTCCTAAATTGTGTTTGTGGGTTTTTGATGCTCCCCTCCTCAAATGATGCAAAGTCTGGAGAAAAGTGGTTCTCGGCCAATTGATTCACATTTTACATTGTGCCGTGATTCTTTGTATGCATCGAGTTGGAAAGTCAGTTGAAGACAGTGTAACTTTTGATTAAATAAATGGCATCCTTCAATTTTGATAAACATGGGAAGTAAATCAGATAACAGGAAGCTGATTTTCTGGCGTAAAGAGGGTCAAATGCTGATTATCATCTGTAGCCAAGTCCCAAACTTTGAGACTGCTGGCATTGGTGGTAAAGTAAAAAAGATGCTTGTCTTCTTCCTGAGGGAATCTAGACTTAAAATTTGAGCCAGAACATGTGCTATTAACATAACGTCACATAGTTTATACAGATGTATGCAAAAAGAATTTTGTACCCTGTTTAGGGTGTTAAGAAAAGGAATCCTCAAAGAGTTATTGCTTGTACCTTTCCTCAATGCACAACAGTTCCATTATGCTTAAAACCCTTAAACAAGGCAGAGAATCTTATCTTCTGTTCTTAAGTCCTTGAACTTTCTCAGAGGTATCTGAATTGAGGCTTTTTGTAAGAAATTCCTTTCCAAGTAATAGGTTCTGTTTGGTCTTAGCAGCCCAGTCTGTTTTTGACATCTTGCTAACATAAAGAAGCAAGTACACAGTAATGCAGCTATTTGCATAAGAAAATCTACTCTTCCTTTGCACAGCTAATTGATAATCTTTGTGATGGTATTTTTTACTGTTGAATAACCCATAGTCGGTAGTTTAAAATCAAGCTTCTCTTTTTGCAGTCATCCTTTCTTTTCTTTTGGCTGACAGCAGAAGCTTTGTTCAAAAGATACCCCTATTTGTTAAATCCTGTCTATATTGCTGCTCTTGTCGAAGGTTGTGTGAAATTTGCTGTCTCTTGCTAAAACATTTCAGAGCTTCACTAAAAACATTCCAACATTTGAATAGGTATTACTCTGGAAACTGGTGTATAACTTTACCATTCTGGAACTTTTATTAAATTGGAGAACGTGTGCAGCTTTATCTTGCTATTAAGTCTAATTTCATTTCAGGGTCTGCTATAAATCTCTTGCATGTACTGTGTAAAATTTCTCATGTATTATTAAGCTGCTGAACGTGCTTAAAACGCTACATTGCTTGAGTGTAAAGTAAAGCAACGCAGTTTGAAGAAGGCTGTAGTCATTGCGGGTAGAAAATGTGCCTCCAAATAATTGCCTGTTTTTAAGCTTGCAGGATTATAGTGAAAGTTCAAAGTTGGAACTGTTTTAGCTGATAGCTCTGAATCCTAAATAAACTGAAAAGAAAGGACAAAAAATACAAAAATTTGATGAAACCATCTCAGCAACATTAAAATTGTGACAGAGGATGTAGAAAACTGTCGGAGGCTTAAGTATGTCAAATCTAGATGCAGTTTTTTCCTCTTAAAAATGATAAATTGCATATCAAAGTTGCAGAAGAAAAATTTTTGTAGATGGCTTTTAAGCATACTTTTTTCCTGTTACATTTGTACCAAAGGTTGACTTTCAGAGGTGTATTTCCTCTTAGTTGTTTGATGCTAATACAGCATTACTGACCCCTGTTATTCTGCTGTCTGAAACAAGAAGATAGTGGTGGACTATTGACAAAGACCATGAGATGGGGAAAAAACTGTGTCCAAGAAATTTGCTTTGGTAGAAAACATTTATTTTAATTTTTTTTGTAATTCATTTCTGCCCTTGTGATAGGAGAGAACAGGGTTGAATCATTTAAATTGATGGGGAAGGAGAAGAATGGGGTAGAGCAGGAATCTCAAGTATCTAGGAGGACTGAGCAAGATTCTTGCAATAGCAATCATATGGAGAGGGTGAGAGAGAGCAAGCTACTGGGTGTTTTCAGACTTCTGTATTTGTAAGTTTCATTTGTTGTTGGCTTCCTTAAAAGACTTTCACTAATGCTGTTTACAAGCGGGATGGCAAATGTGATGCAGTATTAGGAAAAACTTTATTTTGAAATATGGAAGATTTGATTCTGGTCTGTCTTCTCTTGGGACCAAATCACCCTTTGTATGTCAGTTTTCAATAAATTTTCTAAAATATTTTGTAGATGGCTGTGTTTCATTCCTAATAAAAGTGAAAATCTTGAGAGCATATGTCCAGTCCTTCAACTGGAGGGTAAAATACGCTTCTGGCCTAAGAAGATTTTTAATTTAACTGCATAGTCCCAAGGGCATGTCACTGCTTTCCTCCACAGTGTTCAACAGGACAGGGAGGGACAACGGCAGGGTAGAATAAACCTGAAGCTGCCAGAGAGGAAGAGTTGCTGTAAATCTGTCATGACCCAAAGGCCTCTAACAAAGCACAGGGGTACCAAAGGTGTTGCTATAGCTTGTGTGTTCAGATCTTTCATTTTACTTCAGACTAAAATTAAGAATGCCTAGCTTGCTTAGTTCTGTATAAAATCAAGAAGTGTTCGAGGAGAGTTTTAAAACAAATTCAGATTTTAATAATTATTTTATTGGAATGTAACACTTTGCTCTTTTGCTTAACATCTTCTGTTCAAGAGTTTTTCAAGCCAGCTGAAGGATAAAGATGGGTGTGCTAGACCAGTATTACCTTTGCTTTCAAAATGAAGGAAAAATAGCACTCAGATTTATATTAAAAAATACTAATAAAAACCCCTGAGGTTTCTAGGCCGAGTCAAACATTGACTCGCTTAAATTGTACTGTGGATTTAGACAAGACTTAAATACTTCTCCAATGCAGAGTCGGAGAGAGGAAAAGAATAGTGTAAACCCAACCCATTTGGGATTGTGTAAGGCTCTCTTGGCTGGGTGAGTCTCCTTGGGGATGTGGCTGGGAGATCATGTAGAGATGGGAGGAGTATCTCAGTTAAGAGCCAACCCTGAGAGAGGGACAGAATTTATTTTGGCATGGACTTGGAACTGGACTTGTAATTGTTCCAGAGCCTGTGTTTGTATCAGTTAGCTAGAGCAGATGTGTGGCTTCCATCACAGATGATTTATTTAATCAAATGCAGATGTAACATACATGTGAACTACTGGGTCTGGATCCATGCTTGTTGTGAGGCAAGTAGGACTCCAAAACAGAAGTTAGAGCAATCAGAAAGCAGCATCTTAAGGAAGCGTACTGCAAGGGTGAAATCTGCTGCTCTACACGTGTTACTCTTCCCTCTGCTGCCCCAGCTTTGCCCGGGTTTAGTTTAACTTAGCATCTCTCATCTACAGAAGATCTCAGATAATGATCCTCTGCTGACAGTTCAAATTCTCACACTTTAATCTGTGGATGTTGATATACTATATTTTAATATATATATTAAAAAAAAAAACAACTCATCCTGCCTTGGTAGCCCCTAAATGGACTTGATTCTGGTAAAAAATATTAGCGCTAATAGAAATTCTGAATGCTATTAGGCTTCCAGATGCCCAGTGAGAACTATTTGTGTGCTTTTAGTGGAAGAGATCTCAAGAAATACTAGCAGCTTGTCTTGGAACCTAATGCTGCCAGTAAGTCAGGATAAAGCATGCCAGGAACTATATGTAGCTGTGAAGTTGAAAAAGGGAAGCGAAACAGTGTAAATACTACTTAATTGAACATTTTTGTCTACTGTGCTTAACAAGGTTTGGATGTGAACCTGTTAAACACAGTCCATTTCCAAGTATGATGGAAATGTGACCGTGGCAGAATTTTCCTTAAATTTTTTAGATGTTAAAAATTTGTTGCTCATTGAGACATGAAATGTGTTCAGCTGTGAATTAAATGATGCACTATTGAAAGTGGGCAGCAGCTGTCTGTGCCCACCAAGCATGCAGTGCTGCACAAGGGCAGGGGCAGCAGTGTTGCTGGCATTTTAATTGGTAAATCACACCTGGAAAGTTATTCAGTAATCAGAGTATGGAAGCAATTTTCAATAGGCAGTGCTGAGGATTATCTATTTCACTTCCTCTTGCATCACCTTCACAATTGATCCAATACATGTTCACAAATGGTGCTGCAATGGCCGAACAGCCTCCTCCAGAGGTGGACAGGCTGGGTGGGGGCTACAGGCACTGATAACCAGCTGCTTGGGTAGAAGAGCCATGTCATGCAGGCAGCTTTGGAGGAAGGCAGAGGGGTGGCAAAATGACAGGTCTTCCAGCCTTTCAGTTGCAGGAGAGAAGAGAGGGACAGAGATGCAGCACCAGTGAAGTGCTTCAGTGTCAGGCCACAGGACGTAAGAAGTGCTTTTGCTGCCTGCTCGGGCAGCAGCAGGATGTGCTGCGGTGGAGTTACTCCTCGAGCAGAAGATGCTAGCTTTCTGCTCCGTACCACTCACCCCGCCCACTCTTATCCTTTTGCCTCGTTCTACCTTGTGGTAGCACAAGGATGATTGTGAGGATTGCAGTGCTCTACTTCAAAGTGACAATTGGCAGCTGCTGCAATTACGGTGGAGAAAAGGGGAGCTACGCCACCACTGCTTCCTCCCCCTGCTGCGGTAGCAGCCTTTGCTTCAAAGCACTTTGCTGCTCTAGGGCAGGCTCTTAAGTTGAATTCAGTTTACAGGAGACCCAAAAAGCTTACATATGCAGCTATCAAACTATACTCAAGATGCTGGTTCAAACCACCACTACCTACTTTAATGAATCAAAGCAATTTAAAATCTCGAAGTTGTGAGCACTGATCTTTCTTATACCACTGGCTCAGAATAATTACTGGAGCAGAAGCTTGCCTAGCAGCCAAGAACTGTAGTTTGGCTGGCTTAAGAACAAAGGAAAGTAATATGCAGTAGAGGTATGATTTTTTTCTATTCTGAATGTTGTCCAAAGCAGTCCTTTACAACGTTGGATTTTTCTGGTGGTTATCTTGCTTAAGGCTTAAGCACAGGCAAGGCTGATAATTGGTACAGGATTTTTTGCTTAGGATGGCCATGTCTTCCATGTATTCATAGTTCTCTTAGTGTACCATTCATGTACAGCTGTTGGGACTTCAATGTCTGTCAGACATGTCAGTGGTAGCAGGTCCTTCCATTTTCCCACCAACTTTTGTCTTAAAGAAAAACACAACAGCTTAGAGAGTTGCCTACAGCCATTTGCTGGCTAGACAGCTTTTCCACTTGTTTTGGTTTTTTTAAAGGCAGCTATGTTTTTCTGTGCCTCTCTAATTTAGTAAAAGATTGCCCTACTTTAGTCTTGGTTTGAGCTGAATTACTCTTTTTGAGTCCTTGGATTTAGTTGTTATGACATGTATATGATATCAGGCAGTGCCTTTATAATGGTGCATCAAAAGCTGAATATAAGAACTGTAAACTTCTTCCTTACTTATTGAAGAAAAAGGTCATGCTTTCCCCAAGAAATCTGTTGCAACCACCATACGAAGTTTACCTTCTAAGCAGTCTGCCAATAGAGTTCACATTAACTCTTCACCTCCACTCTTCCTCATCCTGTCAGTGTTGCTATGTCTTAACCTGAGCTAGCATGAAAAAAAGAGCTGCCTTAAGCATTGCTGGGGCGGGGGGGAAGCACCATTGTGCAGGTATGAGGCATTACCATCTATGAGCTTTAAGCTACTCTTTACTTCCTTTGATTTTGGCCTTCTTTTTCCCCTCAAATTTCTTAAGGAAATGACAGGATTTGTACACCTTTAAACATAAAGGCTGGAGACACATTCTTTGTGAAGATAGCCCAAACAGAAACTGGGGAGGGTTGGGGGGCCAGGGAACAGACACAGTTGGATGTTAAGGTTTTCTAGGTAGGTTCTTGAATGCTCAGTGAAGCCTTTTTGCTGTGCCACCATTTGTTGCTGTGCCACCATTTCTTGCTGTATTAGTTAAGCTAAAACACAGCTAACCCAAAACAACAGAAACACTTGTCCTTACAGTATTTTTAATAGCAGAAACTGTATTTAAATCAACCCGTAATATATAGCAAGCCTTCTTACCTCTGCTCACACTCTTCCCAAATACCTTAAGGGAAGATCAAAAAAGATGTTCAGGCAGCAAAAGTATTACTTTATATAGTTGATTTCATTAATTAGTTGATTTTAATTTCTTTTGGGAAAGGCCTTACTTTCAGTAGCTATTAGAATGGTTTGTTATCAGTTGTCATGCTTAAAAAGTGCTTGGTTTAGTCATGGTAGCTTGTCTAGGTGCACAGAAAATGCAATTCTAACCATAAACATCACACAAGTGAAACTGGACTGAGAAACATCCTTGATAACCTGAGATATCTTCAGGGACATAGCATGTATCACCAAAAATTCCACTTCGTCTACAATTGGGATCAGCTCCCGAAGAAGCAAAAATAAGCAAGAGCTTCATACAGGTGCAGGCCATGTCTACAGTGACTCAGTCTCAAGCATCAAATTCACAAACGGACATTGCCTAGAAGTACTGCAGCACCAAAGAGAGACACAGTTCCATCAATTACTATGTTTAGTCTTCTATTCCACTACCTTTTAGAGGCCAGATGTTGTCTGTGTGAGAACAGGAAAAACAGCCACAAGAGCAGCAGGATGGGCTGCACATCTTCGGTGTGCTAGTTCTGCTAGGCCCAGATACTCTCCCCTCCCCACTGAGATCCAAGGCAAAAAAGGGTCAGTAAGCTGTGTTGCACTTTAATTGCACCAATACAGTTAAATATTAAATGGAGAAAGCAACTCTACATAGCAAATGGAAAACAAGCATTTACACAGTAAATCTGTAAGATGTACAGACTATGTAGTTTTAACCCAGTTGTCTATACATTAATATCCCACTGCAATTTTTGGCGTTAAAATTATTTTAAATGGAAAACAAAATGAACATTTTCAGGTTCATGTAGAATTGGCAAATTGCCAAGAAACAAACTTTCCTCCCTCATAAGCCAACACTAATGTGGGGTGGGGGGAAGGCAGGACAGGACACCCTAGGCTTTTTCATACCAGGAGAATTGCATTGGCCATCATTCCATCTACTAGCATGGGTAGAAATGAGCAACACTTTTCCGAATACACTTGATTTCCCCCATATACCCCAAAAGGGGCATATCGTGTTATCCTGCCAGGATAGTTACCCAAGGGGAGTTAACACTACTGAGTTAGACACTGATCAGTAGCAAAGCTATCCTCCCAAGCACGGTCAGTGTCAAGTGGAGAGGACATGTCACTGAAGGGCGACAGGGATCCTTCATATCCAGAGTCGCTACAGGCATCCAACAGATAGCTTGAGGCTGCAAGGCTACGATGAGAGGAAAGCAGATGAGAGATGCCCAGTTCAGGCATGAAGCTGTCTACAGGTTCCTCTTTCACAGATACTGGGACCTCAGGCATAGCTTTGTCTTCAGATGGAGAGAGAGATACTTCCTCAATTTTCACTAGCATATTGGTTTGGTTGCCCATTTTAACAGGAATCTCCAGTATCAGGGGCTTTGTGTATACATGATCAAACCTTATCAGTTCATTAATGGCCTCCAGCTTAGCTGATGGGGACCCCAAAGAGGGAGAGGGGGAGGTTGGTATGGAATTTGTTTCTCCACAGATCTCTTCCTCCAGCTTTTCCAGGCACGTTGACCCTGAATCAGCATACTTGAGAAACATCTCTGGGTCCAGACTGTCCAGAAAGCCCAACAGGAGATCAGACTGCAGAATGAAATACTGTTTTAGAGAGACAGCCTGCTACTGTTACAGCAAAACATCCGTTCTAGTATCTATTAACCCTCATCTGGAAGTTAACATATGCTAGTGTGATCATAGAACTAGGAGTTTTACTAGTAACACCACTATCAGAACAGAGAGTTAAGGCAGTTACTCATCTTTCAGAAATTCTTTGTCCATTAACATTTTTGTAAGGGTACTGGCAACCCCCATAGAATTCCACATGCATTTGATATTCACAGCCTCTATTAGAAACTCCTCAAGATCTTCGACCCATCAGGCACAAACGCCACACTACCTGCTGGCTCCACAGAGCAAGTACCAGAACCTGGCTTAGGCAGACCTGTCCATGACCAAAGTTGGAGGTTTTGTTTTGGTGGTTTTTTTGTTGTTGGGTTTTTTTTTTTTAAGGTAAAAGATGCCTGTCCTTACATTTCTGTAAGTCACTCATAAGGGACAGGCTTTAAGTTCGACCAGCTTTCCTAAGTGCCAGCACAACGATCAAGTTTGTTTTCAACAAGAGTAAAAGCACAGTATGCTTTTGGTATTTGTACACTTTTGCTGTAAGAGCTAAGAGACTTCCAGGCAATATCCTCTAAGATTTTATTGAAACTGGACTTTTTCAAGTGCATGAACTCCTGTACTCACTGGATACAGCCTAACACAGCTGTGCTGAGCCACAGGTATGGCATTCCAAGACTTGGAAAACAAGGCAACTAGGAGAGTCATCAAGTGTTTTTACATCAAGAAGTTACAACACTAGTCTTAAATCCACAGTGGTTCTGAATTTCACAGCCGTTTTGGATAGGAGTGGATTCTCACCTCTGAGTCTGAAGAGTCACTGCCATCAGAATCCACGTGGAAGTTATCAGAAATGGTGACTGCTGGGCCTGCACCTGCTGCAGAGGAACACGTAGTCTGAGTGCTGCGGACTCAGCGGACCCGGTCACCAATCTAATCTCATCCACCTGCGATTCCTTCACAACCTGTGCCAAGGAAAAAATCCAGTCAGTCAACACAGATGTTCTGGCAGACAGTACAGTCCATAATCCTGAAGATCACGCTCATCCTGCAAAGGCTTCCAACATTAGATTCTCCACTTGCTTGTGCAGTAGGAACCTGGGTAAGACCACTTCCAAAGTTGGCTCAACCTTCCATATATTTGCAGATTTATTTTGCTCACCACTTTTAAATGGGAGCCTGACCCCCTCCACTACACTCCCTGTTCTTTCGAGACGGGCATACATGACTGTACAGTTACTACTTCATTTCTAGAACACAATGTAGAAGAGCAGATGAAATAATCTTAAAACAGCTTGGAACTAGTCAGCTCGCTATCTCCCACGCTGCCAGTGGCACCCACTTCAGACTCAGTATCTGTTCAGTCTGTGGGAATGCCTCCCTTTGGAGCACAAGAGTGTTGCTGGCACACGAAGCATCCCTCCTCACAGCCCGGCAGCTTCAGCCCGAGGGCTCTCCGTACAGGGGTCACCCTTCTCCGCCCACCGCCACGCAGTTCCTCGTGGAGCACGGCAGCTCCGGGCAGGTTCTGCCGAGGAGGGAGACAAGCCACCAGCGCGGCAGAAGGCTCACCTGGGACTCGCTCTCCTCCTCCGTCTTCAGAGCATCTAAACCCAGGCGGCAGCGAAGCTCCTGGTTCTCCAGAGCAAGGTTACACGTCTTCTCCCGCAAGAGCTGGTTTTCCAGCAGCAGCTTCTGGTTCTGCGGAGAGCCGTGAAGCAGGGAGGCCACAGCGCCGGCCGCGGC
>NW_009214887.1:0-9020 GCF_000690835.1 Fulmarus glacialis
ATATAAAATGATGGAATTATACAATAATACAATTATTGTCAACTGGATCTGTGTAAACTGAAAATATTTTCAGATATCTTATATCTTAGCAGTTATTCTATGGCACTAAATATAATACAGAGCTTTAGAGGTATATAATAAGGTTTCAGAATGGTAAAAGCTCAGTCACTTTTCCATCAAACTGTAGACTTTCACAGAGAAAAATATCCTACCCCCCTCCCACATTGTTTTGTGCTATTATAAAATATTGTGCTATCACAAACTAATACAAAGTACCAGCTATATGCAGAAGCAATACATGCATTTTACACTTCTTTGTATTGCTTAGAACGACATCCTGATGCTATCATTTAGCTCATCATGACATTCCATCAATCAAAACCCAGTTTTAATTATACACCATTCTGCTTTTTCTCTCAAAGCAAACACAGAAGACACGCAACGATCTATTTCAATTAAAATACATACTTTATAGAATTAAAAATAGGTTGGGAATCAGTTTTAAATCAGCTATCAGCCTGTCAATTAATGTTCTGAACCCCTGCTATTGACCCAGTACTGTACAAGCTGTTATTATGCAGTGTCCTACATATCATCTGTTCCCCGTGCTGGTCTGTTCCAGAAAGACAGACAGCTGCAACAGTATATCCCTGTTCAACCTGAGGACCATCTGACTTTAATTGTAGCACACAGCTTGATGTGGGTCTGGTTATGAGAAGCCAAAGTATCACACTGTAATAATCTGGAAAAGCAGAAACCTGCCAACACAAGGCTGCAAACAGGGGCTTGGGCTGTCTGGCTGGCTGACGGGCTGCAGGAAATATGATTAATGAGCAAGGTATAATGATATCAGGAACCCGATTAGCACCACAAAAAGGTCACAGATCAAAGTAGTATGCATTTCATGAGCTCAAATCATTGTATAAGATCTGCGGACTTAAAGAGGTAAACGGAAATGCAAAGGGAAAAAATATCTAAGTGTGATAGCTTACAGAATGAGCACTTAAAATACTATAATCACTATTTTGTCTGAACCAGGAAGCAGTAAGGAAATATTAACTGAATGAATCAGCCCATGCCACATTGTAGCAAGCTTTTTTGATAGTATTTGTGAGGAACCGAGCTTTAAGCATTCTTCCTGAACACACCTATTCTACTCAAAAATAAAACGATGCTGATTTTATACTCATGGTATCCAATCCACTAAGTATTAACAAGAAAAAGCAATTTAATATCTGCATGTAATTTTCTCAGTTTTATTCCATTGCAAAAATGGCAGATTACAGAGGGCATCAACCATACCAGCACGAACAGGGCCACCACCACCATGATAAGGTTAACTATGTCACACAGAAGCAGTTAACGCCAACTCATTGGCAGAGAGGTTTAAATTTAATGATACCAGACTGACCAAAACTTGACATCTGAATTATAGCAACAGTACCAGGGACCTACAGTGTCACCAAAAGGGATGATGTCTGACACACTTGGTAAATTATTTCTTACTTTTGTGATTAACTTAAGCCTTAAAAAAATTTCTGTTCTGCCCAATTATGCAATACTTGAAAATTGCATGTTCCTGTAAAAGGTCTTTGTTTTGAAAAACTCTAATTTATCGCAACTTTTGCACGTTCTTTCAATACGCCATTTGACAAGTGGTACTGCAAGTGGTACTTTCACAGCAGAAGTTACGAAGTCAAGCAGATTACTAGCAAAGTCTTTTTGATTAAAATAGTTTCAAAAGTCACTATCACTAATGGATAATTACTTGGGGAAAAAAAGTATACAAGAAGGAAATATTAATTATATTTAGATAATAAATATGATATTTCAGTTTCATAAGAACTGCCGAGTGAAATTAAGGCAATGACAAAGTAATTATAATCTTAATCATTCAAATATACAAAAGTTAACATACTGCTGTTTTCAGAGTACTTTTTCTTGAAATGGAAGTTTTGGATATGTAACAAGCACTTCCCTCATTCTAAAGTGTTCTGAACGGCTTGTTTTTCAGGATTTAAGAAAATAAAGATGCGGTTATTGTAGATGGTACATAAAAAGAAAAAAATACATTTGAAATATGGAATGAGATCATTACTCTCTAAGAGAAGACTTTAAAGGGATTTTACATTTTGTGCCCAAGAGTTTAACAGTAATAATGGAAAAGCAGCTGCTTCCTGATTCATCCTGAGAATATAGCACAAGGGAGAGATATCAAAGAGAGCTGCAAGAAAGGCAGACACTAGTAGCAAAGGCTTTGGGACATGATGGAAGGATGAGGGAAGGGTATATCAGAGCGTACAGAGAGGTGAGGGTGAGAAAAACCTGGCACCAAGGCTAGAAATGAGGAAAAGAAAATTAAGAGCTAAAATATTAAAAGAGGAGGAAGCAGGAGATGGAGAATAACTTCACAGCAGGGAAAGCCAGATACGTAATTAATAGAATGAGAACTATATTTTACGCAAAAGCTAAAATACCACAGTTGTGAGAGACCAAGGCCACAGCCTGCCTTTGACAAGTCTGCTTAAGAACACAGCTTTTCCTTTCTCAGGTTATCCTGAATCACCAACGCACGCCAAGCTCAAAAAGGTGTCAGGCTACCTCCATAACCTATTACCTATCAGCACAACTGCAAGATCAAAAGTTGCGTTTGAATATGGTTTGCCAAGTAGTCCTGCTAAATGTTAGTGTATTTCATACCTCCTTGAAATAAAATTTGCATAGACTTGTATATGAAGCAAAACACTAAATTCACCTAACATAATTTGTGATTATTATGGTGCACCCTACAACTGCTTGCAGAAATCTAGGCCAAATAACATTTCTGAAGACACGGTATCATGTCACCAGTAAAAGTGCAGTGTAAAGCATTCTGATAACTTATAAATCACAGATTTCTTCTGATGTGACTGTTCTGCAATTTCATGAATGAGGTCTGATGTTCTGCCAACAACAGAACTTTTTCAATTCCCATTTTCTAACTTAGGAATATCAGGACGTTATCAAGTCTAAGCCTGGTATCTGAAAAGTTCTTGAGAGTTTCCATGCCTTCATTCAGTATTTCCCAGTTAGCTGACTACCACATGAAAACTGCAGCCTCATTTTTCAAGATTCATTAAAAAAAAAGCTTCTCTTATTTATTTTAGAGTGCCACTGATGCAGAATTCTTCCATTTTGAGAAGAGCCTAATGTAATAGCTTTGAGAATGTGCTGAAACACCAACAATGATACTGTAACAGCTATTCTGTAATTCATTACACTGCCCGGAGGGCACAGTGAAGACAAGCAGTGCCAACAAAAGGATTTTCCAAAACAGGGAAGAAAAGAGTAATACAGGTTTGGGGAATGAAGCAGGCAAAGGAGAATTCAGTTTTATTTTCTTGTAAAAACCGCTCTGAAAAATATCAATTTAATGGAAGAAACAGAAGAGGTGGCAGAAGATTTAAAATACAACCTTCTTTCCTGAGGCGTTCACTGATCTTTGGAGTTAAATGGATACTAAAATTAAAAAACCCTAAAATTACATTTAAGTAATCAGAGTGACAAATATTTCTATGCTTAAACAAGCTTTTTCAAGTCTTTTGTAAAGTGATGATTTTATTAGCTCTTTAGGACCACAAGAGCTGACATATCAATGCGATAAGATCTCCTGCGTATTTAAACCACACTCAAACTTTTTTGAGCAATTCTAAAGAATGAGCAATACTATATGCCTTTTTTCTTCCTAAACTTTTAAATCTAACATTTCTTTAGATTATTTCAGCCATAGTACTATGTAAATTGCAAGCAAAGATCCAAACTATTGCAGAAGAATCTTGCAAGACAAATGTTACTTGACAGACAATAGAAGATAGCCATCTTACCAGTCTGTTTATGCGAACAAATTCTTCTGGGGTTTTGGCCCATGGTGGAAGTTCAACATCAGACACAACTGTTCCATCATCCATCACTCCCAGATTGTAATTGTTGCTGTTGACAAATATCTCTGGGAGGTAATAGAATTCAGGAATCAATTCCTGTAGATAAATGAAAAACAATGCCATGTTATAAATTCTGTCAGAGGATGCACTTTGCCATGTTAAAACAATAATTATTAGAATGGCATTAGGCAAAGAGAATATACAAAATCCTCCTACAGACATCCCCCTCCCCCCCAAGAAGGGGGAAATCCTCTCTTTCATACTTTCTAAAATTTAAACTTTTAGATATGATAAATCCTTATCATGCTTTTAACATGACAAAGAACTAAGACACAACAGGCTATAAAACAAAAAAGCTAGGTTGCTGGTTTTGATTGCATATTATGCACAGAGGAACTTATAAAACTAAAGTAATGAACATCACATGGTACAAACAATATTTAGTGGAAAGCAACAGACAACCAAGGATGTTAAGAAGCTGGGGAAAACTCCTTCTTTCACATTTTAATACAATCCACATTTTAAAGTGCTAATGCACAAATGGCAGCCTATAGTTTGGGTGAAAGTAGCTCCGCATATATTAATTACAAAGGTGTAAAAACCTTCTCTCTGACATAAAAGGTCTAAGAACCTAATGTTTAGGCTATTATCTAAGATCATTCAATGCCCAGAAATAATTTTTTTGTAAATTCTAGAATATCTGGAGTTATACCACATGTTCAGAAAAAAACCCACACAGTTAAAGCTGAATCAAGTAAATATTTTTCTTTCATGGAAAGGTTGTTAACTCAATTATGTGTCCAGTCTATAATTACAGGGGATAATCATGCATAATTTCACACATACACACACACACACACACACACACACGAGAAAAAAAGGAAGGAATTTCACATGTTTACAAGGTCTGTGTATGCACTAAATTCCTTGTCAGGATCATCACCTCTTTAAACAAGTGTGCTCTATAGGCCTGTGCTGAACAGGACTGGAACACGGCATTTTACACCTCCATGGCTGGCCTGCCCTGGCACTTCTGCAGGCAGAGCCTGCTATGCTAAACATGGTTGAGGAAAAAATGCAAGCACGTACAGCAAAGGAATTGTAATTTCCAAGTCTTATGAGAAAACCAAAGTAATACTAATGGCTAAACAAAAAAAATTTTTAGCAGAAAATGGTACATTCTAGTGCAGAATTGAACACAACACACCAGGAAGCAAAACTAAGCTCAAAACCATACGCATTTTCTCCTGGATAAGTGGAGTGTTTCCCTGTTTTGCAAACAGACATGCAACTTTGTAAGTTGTCATTTCTTTTGTAAAATATGCACTAGGATACACACAAACATATCTAAGTCAATGTGATTAGAACCTTATTTACACACTTTTATAAATGTCTGCAAAGTCCTGGCATTACACTTAATAGAAAAAGCCTATTAAGACATAACATATATATTTCTGCCCTTAATATATTTTAAAGGTGCTTTTTTTTTTTTGTGGAACTTGATGTTGAGACTTAAATACACCAAATAAATGTGGCAATTTGATGGATTTAGAAAAATTGAGCCACTAAATTAGAGAATTTACTTCCTTTGTAAAGAAAGGATCAATACATGTAATTGCTTCAGGAAGTGTATTTTATAGCAAATGACTGGTGTAAAATTGGTCTTCCATATAGCAAGTGCAAACTGCATGCCACTTAAGAAGTAGAAAAAAACCAGACTGCCCCACTGGCTTTGTCTACAGTGGGTGTAGTACGCAGCTATGTCAGAAGCTCAGTAGATCAGATCTGAAACCCCGTCTTGACATGGGTCAATGGATCAGTGGTCTCCCAGATAGCCCCTCAGGGCCAGCTATGGCATGAGCAGCTTTCCAAATGGCTGAGTGCAATAGGGAGGTCATCAGATTGTGGACAAGGTCAATCCGAAGTAGCCAGGGCAAAGACAGGAAAGATCAAGCAGGAATTAAGCTATTATCACCTCCATCCTTGTGTGAAACACTGCTTGGCTTTGAATTGTACATCTTTTTGTTTACAGTCACCTTAATTAACTAGGCAGGGTAAAAACATGCTTCTGTACCAAATGCTTGACAAGTACTTGATAAAGAAGGGATTTGAAACTATTTAATTGGGTAAGTGAAAGAACAAGACCGTAGCAAGGATAAACATTTGTAAAAAAGAAAGTAACACTGAAGTTTCTGTAGTTTTTATCATCACAGTCAGAAACTAACAAAGAAAAAGCAGAGACACTGGACTATTAATTCAATAGCAGCATGCACCACAAATATGAAACCATACCATGATTCTGAATACTTAAAACATAAGCTCATTACATATGTTACTGATGTTTTTATTTTTTAAATATATATATCTGTACAGCTATTCATTAGTTTCTTTCAAGATCAGAAAACATTTGGCTTTCTAGAGCACACATTGTTTTCATTAGATTACACAGAAACAATATGCTGCCTGGAAACTTAAAAATTATCATTAACTTCTGTTAGCTTGACTATTAGAAACTTTTCATAAAACGTTATTTCATTACTCCAAAAATGAGTTTTCAGAAAGTTTTTCATGTTCACTATAACGATATATTTTTACAAAAGGAGCTTCTTTATTACCTGATTTTCTTATCTTGACCATGTGCTAGCATTTGCACATGGGACAAGGGAGTGCAAACAGATACACTGGGCTGTTCTAAATGAGTAGTATTTAGCACCAAGTTTCAATGGCTTTACACGGGTGAAAACGACAACATTAGTTAAAGGCCAGTTTTTCCTAAAATCGGCAAATAAACCAGATAATAAAATATTTAATTTTTATCAAGTTTATGAATATTCTTCATGTATTTGGTAACTGCAGTCCTTAACAGTCCTCCTCAACTCTATTTGTGGGGTCTTCTCCTTTTTTCTTAAAATATTCACATCACATGCATAGACTGACCCTAAGACAGCAGATGCTGACTCATATGTGTAACTCCATTAATAATAGAACTTTTTGGACACCCTGAGAATGTTAAAAAGATTAATTAATACACTTTTTGCTTGTTTTCTGAGGGGGGGAGAAAGGAGTTACTTGTGGTTTCACGCAAGTACCACATAAAGATGCAGGACCAGCCACGAGGGGCCAGACTGAAGGACCATTTAGTATCTCACCAGGAACAGTGACAAGGACTGGAAGACTAACACAGGGCAAATACAGTCTTTCCTCAGATACTCTGTCAGCTTCTGGCAGTTAAATGATTTTGAACTAATCTGTGCTTCTGATTTTTAAAATCATTAATTGTGGGTTCCACACTGTAGTTTCGTCTACAAAGGTTTTTCCTTTGGCTATTCTGAAACTGCTTCCTAATAGTTCCAGTGGATGGTTCTAGTACCCATATTATGAAAAACAGTAAATATTAATTCCTTATTCACTCTTCTATATGCCCTTCTGGATACTACAGACCTGTATCAACACATTCTTCCTCAGTGGTCTCTTTTTGCAAGCTAAAGGATTCTAGTCGATTTAGATTCGTTCCCTCTGGAGGTTTTCCCTTCTGACTAACCATTTTGGTTGCCTTCATACTTTTTCTAATTCTACTGAATCCCGTCTGAAATTTTACGCACTCAGCACATGTACAGAAACGGTAAAATTGTCCCACATTTCTTTTGTTCATATGATTTCACGGAAAAACAAAAACATCTGTATGATTTGTTGAAGCTCTTCCTTTAGCAAAATTGTGTTGAAAATTAGTTTCAGAAATTCCTCTGTTGGAATTCACCACTTCTACAGGGTAGAGACAGACATCCTTATGATAAGCAATACTTCACTCCTCCTGCCATGTTTTTGATTTCATTACGACTGATGAAGGAGCTCACGATGAATATCAACATGAATCTAACACACAGTATTTATAGTGGTATATATTTTTAAAAAAAATTTAAAGATAAAATTTGCCATATCAGGATTCTTATTAAAATGCTTATAAAATTCTGCATATAATTAAAATACAACTCTTCTCTAACAAAAATTGCCCTCTACCACATGGAAACTATGATTCCTAAGGAAACTTCACTAAAAAGATTTTTTTACAAACAAGTAATATCAACAGAATGTCAGTTTAACACTGGTAATTTATTTTCATGTTTGCTACCACACATAAAAAAATCTATACAAGATACTTTGTTTCTTTAATGCAATGAAATGTTATTTTATTCTTTTCTTTTGTTTAGAAAATAATAGACAGATGCATTTTGAAGCAGAGTTATATGATCTGCAAAGGTGTCTAGAAACAGTGACACAGATTCCCTAACCATATTAAAACATTTATAAGATACCAGATTTTCAAACTAAATTATTTCACAATCACATTAAGCAATATTAAGCCTATATATAACCTGTCAAACAGAATAATAAAAATGCATATTAGAAGTCTAGGTTTTTATTCATATTGCTACACTTTATTTCCTCTGTGAGGGGACTTAAATGGCATTCAAAAAATATATACTAATATATTAAATTAATTCAAATTTCATTTTTTCATCACACTTCAATGTAATCATTTTCATGACTGTGGGAAAGTGTAACTTCTAAGTACCTATGAGTTTCCCTCCATCTGATATGTGTGTGTTATTTCTCGCAGAACTAAGAAATTGCCTCAAGACATTGCCTGAAATTCTCCCAACTTGTAGGAAAAATACTTCAGCAGGTTTCCATTAAAATTCTAAATTGAATTAATGAAGAAATGAATTTTGTCAATGTCTAATCATCCTGTTAAAGTTCTAAGAGATTAGTTTAAGAAATATATTAAAATCTTCAGTAATTTACAATTAAGCAAAGAAAATTATAAAAAACCCCAGATGTCTGTTTAGTAGATTAATGAGATATATGATAATCACAATTAGCAGTTGATTCATTATTGATCAATAAGTGGATTTTATTAAGTCAATACTTTATTACATAAAAAAAGCGTCTTTCAGGCACTTTAAATCCTGTTAGTCAATACATGGGTTATATATACACAAAATTATTTTACTTTTTACTGAGGCTATATGCAAAAGCATGCAATGGTATTTATTGACCATATTTATACACTGTGTAATATGTAGTTCAGGTTAATTTGAC
>NW_009214887.1:9037-65915 GCF_000690835.1 Fulmarus glacialis
TATATAACTACATTCCTTTCCTCCATTCTTTTAAATTAACTGGGGGAGAAAAGGACTATACTGAATCATAAAAAGGTCTAGATGAAACCTTGGAAAGGTCACCTTGTCCACCTTTCCATTCACAGACAATTATAATCAGATATTCTTTCTGATTTCTCTGCCTCGTTCTTTCAAAATTTTCAATGATGGGGATCCTACAAATTTCTAGTGTTCATCTGTTCACACCCCTGGAAGTCTTCCTGACATCTAGTCTGCCTTTGCTGCAGCTGGAGCCCATTTCTTGTCCTATTCAGACTGCATACAAGCAGCAGTTGCCCCTTTTTAGATCTATCAATGTGTAGGAGCAGCTTTTACCTCAGGGACAGTGAGATCCATTCCCACCAGCACTTTCTGACCACTATTCCCCTCCTGCACTAAGGATGGACGGCACACACGTCAGCACAAAGGCTGGCACAGTGGCACACTGGAATAGGAAGTATACAGCAGAATCCATCTCAATATAAGAAAGAAATTCTTTACAGTGAGAACTATTTCGCTGGAACAACCTTCACAGGGATGTGGTAGAGTCCTCATGACTGGAGGTTTTCAAGATGGGATTGGACAAGGTGCTAGATAACCCCATCTAGGCTCCTTTTCCCACAAAAAGTTGGACCAGATGATTTTTCAAGGTCCCTTCAGCCTGGGCTGTTCTATGACTCCATGAAACGAAGTGCACTGTGCCTGCCAGCCAAAATCCGCAGTAGGGTAAAAGCATTGCAACTGCCACTGCTAAAGCACTTAACATTTCTGTCCTTGTTCTCTTTTCTCCAAAATAAACAACCTAAACCCTTCAACTTTATATCACTGGTCTCATTTTCTAGACCTCTGGTCATTCTCCTTTGGACTTTAACAAATTCGTCCGTAACTTACTTGAAGTTTATTATTTCAACAGCTACACAAAAAGTTTGGAGCAGATATTAAAAGTATTTGTTTCTTTTTCACCACAATCATGGCTGGGTATGAAAGAAGTAGACCACAGATATTAGATGGAACTTTCCGATCCATACACCCAGATGTCTATATTTTTAACTACTGCAATTCCCACAGATTACCATACACAGATCTGACTGGACTTAGAATTATAATTCTTTTTACTCAGAGGAGTATTTTCCTGTTATGGATCTTGGCACAATTTTACAGAAAAACAAATCTTTCATGAAAACCAAAGATCTGCATCCTAAGTATGTGAAAAGTTTTGCTACACCAGACATACAGTTTACGGTTAAAAATCTGAACTACTATGTACC
Source organism: Fulmarus glacialis (assembly GCF_000690835.1). Classification (NCBI taxonomy): domain Eukaryota; kingdom Metazoa; phylum Chordata; class Aves; order Procellariiformes; family Procellariidae; genus Fulmarus; species Fulmarus glacialis. Next base: position 10,324 of record NW_009214887.1, read on the forward strand.
TGTTTCTGAATTTTGTTAGTCATTGCTCTTGGACATCTTTGACCTTGCGACTAATATGACATGGGATTTCTCCTGTAGAAAGGTAATGTTGCCAGTTTGGCACCAACTTTATTCCTTGCAACTTTTGAAACTCCCGCCTATTAGATGGAGAAGTATAAAACAATGCAAAGCGTACGTAGAAAAGCTTGTCATGTTACAGGGTGTCTTAGGCATGCTTGTGTTAGGCAGCCTGTTTCAATAAGCATGGTTAACCATTTTGCAGAGCTTCAACTTTTTTTTTAATATATATTTTAAAGAAAGTAATGAAATTTGTCATCCTCCAGTTTCTGAATGTTCCAGCAGATTGAAACTCTAGCGTTTCTTGCCTCTAGTACCAAACATATTGCTTAACATGTTTTTCAATTAGTTGCATTCAATCCTGCAGCTCACGTGCTCATTGGCCTATCTACAGCAACCTCCATTTCCTCCAAAAACATTTTAAGTTTCTGGGCCAATTTTAGCCAAATTTTACAGCAGGTTATAAAGATAACTAAGTTCCTACAAGGTTAAAAACCAATAAGCAGGCGAGTAGAGCCATTACATGTGTGTGTCTTGAGGGTCCCAGTAAGTGCAGCATAAGTTCACGTCTTAGTAGTCTCCACAGAAGCTATACAGAGAGGGCACCATAACAAATGTCCCATCACTGAGAAATTCTTAATTTGAGGCTTACAGCTTTTTTGACAAATGAGTCAATCCATTACAAGAAGCAAATCTATAGGAGACAAAGCATCATCTGTTCTAATACTTGCAGAGAAGGATTTTTTTTTTCCTTTATAGGACGTTACAACTATTCAACTATTAATAACCTTTTTCCAAGCATACGAAACCTGATGTATTATTAGGTAAACAGAATTTTCCCAATGCCCACCCTAATGTTTATGGCCCATACGGTTCAGTGATGAAGTCCAGATTCTCAGGTCTTCTTGAAGACTTGAAGAATCTCATGCTTGAAAGAAAAAATCCACACTGAATACAAAAATCCACATTGAATACATGTGACCCAATAATGACTTAGTAATCCACACAACAGTCACAGAAACCCAGCAATATCTATGACTACAGGTAACACTACCAGTATTTTAATTTTGTGATATATTCTATTTATATTTGGTTACAGATCTAACTTGTCTACCATAACAAAGATTTTCTGCACAGAGTTTGTGCTTGTTTGGACAAAATACATCAGGACCCACACACAGGAGCAGGTTTAACATTCTTAATAAAAAGAGAACCCAGTAATTCCTGCAGATATTCAAAAGTTTCCCTTGATGTGCTTCTTTCAGTAAAAGTATGTGAAAAAGACATGTGATTACAGGACATATTATGACTGGATTTGTGTATCATTTCTTTATCGGAAGTCAATGGATTTTTTTTTTTTTTAATAAATGTTTTGCATAGGCCTTTAAGAAATCACAGCTGAAAACTTTAGCCTGTATAGCTTTTAGTTGTGTAAGCTTTGAAAGTTGTTATTTCACTCAAAATATGTACTCAAAAGAAAGAAAAGTTAAGAAATAGTAAAGGACTGAGGTATATGGGCACATTATGTAATTATCAGAGCATCTGTCCAATGAGATCAATGTATTAAATTATTCAATTTTGCTTTTACTTTACTGCAACTATTCTTTGATTTTAAATATTTCAATAATGTTAATCAGATGCATTCGCTATATTTTAATGCCACTGTCTAATTAAGAAGTCATGGCACCAAAACTCAACAAATCTTGTTAAATATTGCATACTTGTAGCCAATGTTTTCTTTTCTCCTTTTAAGAACAATTTACAAAACCTGAAGAACAGTACATAACAGCGCTATGATAGCTTCAAATAGATTTTGAGAATGTCCTATGGCCAGCAGAATCCTTGGTTTAGCACAGGCCAACTCTAGTTCAAAGTTGGCACTGTTAGTTTCCATAGGCTGATTTTATCAAAAACATTTTTGTCCAGGATCAACTTTAGTCATTAGCATAGAGAAGACTTAGAGGCAAAGAATTAGAAAATGGATGAAAATTGAGAAGGCAGAGGCTACTTTCAGAGCTCTTTGTTTATTACAGTCTATGGTTTGAGACAACATGATTATCACTTAAGTTATAATTTAGTTCTTAATCTCAGTATCCTATTCATAATGAAATCATGATGTCTTTTTAGCATTCTCCTGCTTCCCAAGCTGTCCCCTCCAAGGACACTCCTGAATAATCTTGGCCAAACCCATTCTCCCCCAATCTCACTAGTGTTTATATACACCAGATAGCCACTTTATAACACTAGTACACTCCTAGAAGCCAAATACAATCTACACATTATAGCAGACATTATTTAATACTGTTACAATTCAAAGAGACTTTAAACATGAAGTTTGATTTAAAGAAAAATTGTCCAAAATGATGTGATGCTAAAGAGTTTTATAATGTAGTTAACTTGCCAAAACAGCATTTCTGTACCTAAAAATTAAGCTGTTCTATACTATGAGAACCTTAGGACAAGATAAAGGATCATAACTTGCCAAACACACCTGTATGAATTCAGATATTCAATATCATCACACCAGCTGTCACTGATGTGTGTCATGTCATAAGATTGACTTTCATAAATTAGTACCCATTTTATGATGGAACAATCTGGAACAGCATAATTGGAGCTTACTAATGTTTTCTGTAAGTTTATGGTCTTCTAGCATCTCCTTTTGAACAAAACTAATCAAATACACCAAAAAAACCCCAACCCGTAACCACATGAAAAAGGAACACACACAAAGCAGTAGAGGGAAAGGCATGAAGAACGGTACATAACTCTATACTAGTGACTATAACTTGGTTAAAAATGGTAAAAAATCAATCACATTAAGCCAATCTAATTTTCTTTTCAAAAGGTAACTGCAATGGTGGATGGTGAAAGAAAAAGAGGTAAGATGTTGCTTCACTTTTGAGAAAGACCTCTGAGACTGTCTCAGTCTCCCATGACATTCTTGTAAGCCAAGTAGAGAAATGGAGATGAGATTAGGTTACAATAATGTGGGAGTACCCAAGCTGGAAATCCATATTTCAAGAGCAGTTATCAATAGCTCACTGTCAAACTGGGAGGACATGGTAATGGGGTCTGCCCTGCTCCTAATACCAGTCAATAATCTCATTAATGACCTGGCATAGAAGGTGCAGTAATAAAATTCCAGATGACACTAAGAAGGCAACATAGCTGTTTGGAGGACAGCATGAGAATTTCAAACGATCTTGAAAAACTGTATATATGGTATTAAAAAAAAAAACAATCAGCAAAGTACTACACTTGGAAAAGAGAAAATACATGCAAAGAGCAACATGGGTAACAATTACGCTGTTGTAAATACAATGATAAATAAATTTATCGAAACAAGGTTAGCTACCAAACCAGAAATAACAACTGCTTCTGAACAAGTTTGTGCAAATCTACCCATTCATCAAAGAAAAAGAGCAACACAAATGAACAGACTTAACTTCTGTATTCTGGAACTTAGTCCAAGCCCCAAACTAAACTATTTTTCTGTTAAACACTGTCAGGCTAACCATGTTTGCTTTTTATACAGTATTAACAAAACAAACCAGGATTGTTTGCACTAATAATGTAAATTAAGAAGTAATTAAATGAATTAATGGTCATGCCTGTCTAGTACTTTAAAGGTATAAAGTGGTACTCTCACAGAATTGAAATACATTTAATATTCTCCAGTGCAGAAGATTTAACTTAAAAACACATGGTTAATCATTTAAAGGCAACAGTGATGAGGTAATTAGTAAATAACAATGCCAGAGTGGTAGTGAGACACTAGCAAATTTCCAAAGGATTTTTAATTTGCATTGCTTAAATAAATGGATAGGGGAGAACTAGGAAATTAAATTTTATGCAACATATCACCTCTTGAAATCAAAATTTGAAAAGTTCAACCAAAGGTTAGACTACAGTGCAGCATTAGTTTCCTGCTTTGATCATCAATCCAAGGCTTTCACAGGATATTGACAAAGATTGGTTGTGACCACACATATGCTTTAGCTTTCTCTGTTGAAGTGATACCAGCCAACAAAAGTTGCTTCCAAAGCTAGCTCGTTAGTCCTTTTTGTAATATATGATGCCTCCAACTAAGGTTAACGGTAATCTTAGGACAGCAAGCATCAATAACTACATTCATTCTCTTCACACAAGAAGCAAGGAGACATCATTTCCTGTAATCAGCTCAATGGTTCTAAAAATTCACAACTTTTTCAGATGGAATTGGAATAAACCCTTCTTTTTCCTTTGTGCCCCCTACTCCCCGTGCATCAAGATACAATACCAGTCTTAACACTGGCTTCGCAAATCCTTTGTATTTCTATAAATCAATGCATTAAACTGCCGGGTTTTCGTCAGTTGTATCAACAGGAATCCAGAAGGCTCATGGTCAAAAAAACCTAGTATTATTTAATCAGCCACAATAGCCAACTATGTTTATGTTCTCAGCCCATCAGAAACGCAAGGTAAAGCTTAAAACCCTTTCACTTGAGAAATAAATGTTTTTTACCCTGTCTTTACCATGGGTTGAATGGTATGGACAGCCAGATACTACAGCAAAGTCTTTTCCATGTCCATATACCTACATTTTCAAGGGATTTCTCCCTCAAGTCATTCAATCTATCTCAAGTCCTTAACTAACTAGTGACTCCCCTGAAATCATTTTTGTTCCCCACATCTCACTTACGAAGACATCTTTCATAGCTAAAATAATTTTCTTGTTCATAAGGCTACTCCCAGAGTGAATCTACTGTTGAACACAAACAAGCTCTACATTGTCTTTAAAACGGCCAAGTGTTTTTTGCACTTAAGTAAGTGGCAGCCTCTCCATCACACCTAGAATTGCATTCATCTTTGAAGGTGTCAGCTGCTTCAGAACAAGTACACAAGAAAAATTCAAAGTTGAAATTTAAAAATGGATTAATATTTCAAATGAAGTTTCAACTTAGCCAATTACTTTTGTCAGAATACTCATCCACAGGAGAACAAACAACATCTGTAAATATATAGTTTAATAATTAAATCATGAGGTAAGACAATCTTCTTAATTAAATATTGCTCAACCTCAAACAGATCACAATGAAAACAATAATACCTTAATACAAGTAGATTGTTTCAAGTTTAAAAATATTTAATATTCAGCCCAAAAAGCAATATATCAACCCCACCTGAAACACTGGAAAGGGAAGCAGAAAGACTGAAAAATTTAGTTAAGGAATCTGCTAAAAAGTACTAGACAGAACAGTAAAATGTAGCCTACCTATGAAATAAAAAGGGGAAATTCCTAATTATTTTAATGCATTTAAATGTTTCATCACGTCAAACTGATTGGCCTGCTGCAAATACAACATTCAGGATGTATCTCATAATTTTATTAAAGATAGAAAACTGTTTCCTGTGGAGGTGAAAGGTTAGAACATTATGTAGATATCTCAGTATGATGACTTTCTAGAAGACCATTTTTTACTTAAATGCTCTTATTATTTGCTTGATATTATTATTTTTCATCTCAGCTCTGCATAACTTCCATGTAAATGTAACAATGAAAATTGTTCTCAAAACAAAACATCTTTTCCAATATGCCAGTTGCATTCAGCTAGCGTTGGATTATAACAGGCATACAGAAGATATAGTTTAAAAATATGTAATAACCACATTGTAACACATGAAAATGTCTCTTAAATGAGAATCCAAGAAAATACATTTTATTAAACATTTTGTGAAAAAGGTAAAGCCTCCCTCAAGTGCCTAATTTTCTTAAAAATCACATGAGATAAAACCTTAATTTTGCATGCAACTGCATAGTCTTCGCAGACAGGCATGAGCTGTGCTCACACAATACATTCTTACACACACAGAGTTAAGAGGAAAATTGCATATTGTTTTGGACAAAATCTTGGACGAAATTAAGACAGTCCAAAAACATGTTGATACTAGAAAAGAATGAATAAATTAGATGTCAAAGGCTTTTGAATAACCTTTGAATAATCATTAATGTATTAGTGATCGCAAATTGCAAACTTCAAGGAAATCACACTAGCTCTTGCCAGTAAGCAGTATCTTCCAAGTTCTGGAAACAATTGAAAGAACATAAGGCTATCCCAAGCACAAATACAGGCTGGGTGGAGAACGGATTGAGAGCCGCCCTGAGGAGAAGGACTTGGGGGTGTTGGTTGATGAGAAGTTCAACATGACCCAGAAAGGTGTGCTTGCAGCCCAGAAAGCCAACTGTATCCTGGGCTGCATCAAAAGAAGCGTGACCAGCAGGCCGAGGGAGGTGATTCTGCCCCTATACTCCACTCTTGTGAGACCCCACCTGGAGTACTGCATCCAGCTCTGGAGTCCCCAACATAAGAAGGACATGGACCTGTTGGAAAAAGTCCAGAGGAGGGCCACGAAGATGATCAGAGGGCTGGAGTACCTCTCCTATGAAGGCAGGCTGAGACAGCTGGGGGTTGTTCAGCCTGGAGAAGAAAAGGCTCTGGGGAGACCTTAGAGCAGCCTTCCAGTACCTGAAGGGGGCCTACAAGAAAGCTGGAGAGGGACTTTTTACAAAGGCATGTAGTGATAGGACAAGGGGTAATGGCTTTAAACTAAACAAGGGTAGATTTAGATTATATATTAGGAAGAAATTCTTCACTATGAGGGTGGGAGGCACTGGAACAGGTTGCCCAGAGAAGTTGTGGATGCCCCATCCCTGGAAGTGTTCAAGGCCAGGCTGGACGGGGCTTTGAGCAACCTGGTCTAGTGGAAGGTGTCCCTGCCCATGGCAGGAGAGTTGGAACTAGATGATCTTTAAGGTCCCTTCCAACCCAAACCATTCTCTGATTCTATGATTCTATCTATTTTTAAAAAGTTTTTTTTGCTAACATCAAGTATTCTAGTACATTACCATATAAGATCCTTAAAATGTAACTTCTGTTTTTTTAATCTATTGAAAAGGCGGTGGATACAAACTAGACAGCTTTTCTATACACAAGTTCTTTATTAACGTACAATTTAGAAATGTTAAGAACACCATCCATTACAGTAGTTGACACAGGCTTTCTTTCCTTTCCTTTAATTTTATAGATATCATCCCTTTGACTCTAGCGATGCAGAAAGCAGCCTTCCAGTCTAGAATTATAAGGAAATAATTTCAGAACTCAACTTGAATCAGAAAATGGCATTTGCTTGACTACAATATTGACGCTAAGGTGATAGCAAATGGTGTGCACTCAGTCCTTTCAGGACAGACCATGAGAAAGTACTGTCATAAAGTGATCACATAGAATGACACTCCAAGATTACAGGGAATAAGTCTAAAATTTATGGGTGTCGTGTTTCATAATATTTGTTGGCTGTAAAGTAGGTGGGAAAGGAACTCTAAAGGAAGAATAAACATTGGAAACTTTATTTCCCCTGGCAGGGATCAAAACCAGAGGGATCTGTGTTCATTTAACTCCTTCCCTGTCTTCCTCCTCCTTCCTTCCCAAATACACACATGCATGCGCACATGTACATACATTGTGCAAGATGTGTAAAGTAAACATTCTAGCTGGCCATGGATTTTCTCCCATGGAAGTTACTGCTTCAATTGCACATATACTTGACATATGAAAACAGTGACACAAAACATACCATTTAAGTAAGACGTCTGTCATTAATTTCATCATGACAGCAACATCTAATTTAATTTTCATAATTAGTTAGCAAATAATTCTATTTACAAGCATGTATACACTATGATGTTACCATTAATTACAGGAGCACATAATCTACTTTATTCAGGCTCTTTGATGCATGTGTCAACTAAACAAATTCAAGCCCTAGTAAGCTAACACGTTGCAATTCTGCACGCAGAAAACTTCTAGAGGCATATGGGACACTTTAGCCATGCGTTTCACAAATACTTGCAAGGTAGAGCAAAACACCGAGTACCAGACAGCCATAGTGAAATATTGGGGATACAGGTATTTCCAACAAAGATGGTTCTGTGCATTTTCAAACTTTTCCTTTCCTAATTCTTTCAACATGTCCTGTGGAAATCCTATCTCATCCCCCTTCCTGGCTGCTCATACAGTCTCATGAACAGACTCCTCTCGTCAATCTTAATACTCACTGAGATGCTTCACAGCAGTATAATGTAATTCATGGCAATTCACAGACTCAGAAAGCTGCAAGCAACTTCAAGAGGCCATCCATAACAGTAAGGACGCCTCTAAAGGCAGTACCAGCTTGCACATATATCATTTCCAAAAGATATCTAAGCATGTCTGAAAAACTCTCACTACACTAATTGCCAGGGAAGCATTCATCGGTTTTATTTGTTCTGTTAGAAATGTTACTTTCACATTCAATCAAAATCTCCCTGATATTTAAGTCCATTAATTCTTATTCTATCCAGCATGGGCAGCAGAGATTTTTCCCTTCTTTCTTGCAGCAGTCCCTATGTAATAGAATACTCTTAAGTTCCTCCTCAATCTTCTCTTCTTCAGAAGAAAAACAAGCATAGCTACTCAATCTTTCATTGCATTTTATTTTCAAGACCTTGCATTGTTATCATTGTTCCAGTGTGGATTCTCTCCAACTAGGCCACAACTATGGATGTAATACTCCAGCTAAGACCTTATCAAAGCTGGGCAAAGCTGAAGATTTATTTCTTATATTTTGAAAGTTACACTATGTCCTGTTGATGTATCTTCTATAAAATGTTACTCACCTTTTGTTATACCACAGTATTGTTAATTCACATGCACTGGTCATGTACTTTAATGCTACATCTTTTTTTTGCACAGCAGATTGTTCCTTGTGTTATATTTGTACCTATTTGCATGAAAATTACAATTCTCACTCTTCCCTAATAAACTTCATCTAACACTTTTCTCAAACCGTTTTTCCCTTCTGCAAGAAGTGCTTCCAATTCCACTACACTTCCAGTACCTTCGAATTCAGTATCAATGGAAATTGAGGCCTAACCTGTTATTATCAAGAAGAATTCCACTCAATCATTGTTCAATTTTAATAATGAACCACTGGTAACTATTCTCCCAATACAGCAGATTCTTTTAGACCAAGTTTTCCCATCTCACTCATGAGACAATGTCAAAACCTACGATCATCATCTGCTACTTTTCTCTTTACAAGGTCTGTTACCTTTTCTCATCAGAAACTGTGATTGCTTTGACATAATCTCTTCTTGATAAATACATGTTTCATTTGCTTGTCTCCTTGTTATCTTCCTGGTACTTAAACATAGTCTGATTATTTGTGTAAGTATTTTTCTGTAAATTGTACTTAAACTCACCTCATAATTTCTTGGCTCTCTTTTTCTTCCTTTTTAAAAACTAAATACTTCATTTGCCCACCACTGCTACCTCTCTCCTCCTCCATTTCTCAAAAAAAAAAAAATGCACTCTGAAATTTTGCCTGCCGGTCTTGTAGATACAAGAGAATGAAGCTCATAATGACCAGTCAATTTGAAAAAATCTAATGTGTTTGTATTTTCTAAACTGTTCTTTCCCAATTTGATATAGACATTGTATCTTTTTATAAGTGGTATTAATTCCACTAGTCACTGATTGCCATTGATTCTTTTGGTGGGGACTCACAGATGCAAGAAAGACATTACTTTTTCAGCACTATCAGTTGACAATTTTCTCATTCCATTAATCTGCAGATCAACCCTTTCCTTAATTGTATCCTCACTATGAATATAGTTACAGAATGACTTCATGTTATGTCTCTTGCTAGTTGCATGACATTCTTGAGTTAGCCTCCGATTTTCTTCACACTATACTTTTCCACCCTTCCATGCATTAAAAAACCAATTCTGATACTACTCCTTCTTCTTGGATTTGAGGTCCACAAAGCTTTCCCACCACTGCCAGCATCCTTGCCTCCTTTGTTCTCCTCTTCAGTTCAAAATATTCCTCAGATCCCAGAATGGCCACCTACCTAAACCTCTGCCCTTAGAATTTCTATGTGCTCCTGCCTTAGCTTCTTGACCCACTTAATTCTAGGTCTCTTTCTATACAATGACTAATTACCAGATTAATTTATCTTCTATTCCCACCTACTTCTTGTTCACTTGCCAGTTCCCAGGCCCAGTGCCCCTGTTAGGAGAGGTTCAATATCATGCTAAATTCTGTGTTTCATCTTAGTATGCTCAGACACTGGCTTTCTGTAGCCCTTTGTTTCTCTACCCAGTATACAGTCTTTCTGGAGACTGCTTCCAGACCTCCCTCTCAGCTCTTTACCCACTATCTACTTATTCTTTATAAAACCATGTGTCATCTCCCTTGCATCTTTTCCCAAATGGTAGGATAGCTCCCAATCTTCTTCCTTCCCTTTTTCATAACCTGTGGTCCTATGATCATAGCTACAATAAAGGCAGATGCAGTACAAAATATGTTAACACCTTTCAGGAAAGTTTTTACCTTGATATCAGAAGTGTCACGCTGACTATTGCGCCACGCTCTTGAAATAGATGAAAACGTTCTATCTGCATGATCAAACTTCCCACCTTGTAGATTTAGGAAAAGTGTTGTAAAGGGTTCCTAAACATATATAAAAAGATAAATTAAAAACACAATGTATTTCTTTAGGAATTTCAGGGAAAAAAAGGGATTTATTATTCTTCTGGGGTTTGGTTATTAATGATGCTATTCTTCTGGCAGACACATGATTAATTGCAAAGGGTTAATTCTATTATCCAAGAATGAGAAATACAAACTGATGCTTATTTGATGCTTTTTATTCCTACTCCATGCATATATATTCAGATAAAGAAAAGCTAATAAAAACGAAAGAAAATATTTACAGGCTGGAGGAAAAGCTACAGTCAGTTGTGACACAAATTGCTCTCGAAAACATGAAGAAGTTCAATATTTTTAACTTAGATATTTTTTAAACTAGCATGTAACAAAAATAACACATGGTTTTTATTTTGTTCAAGGTAATCTATTAATATAAAGGGTAGCATTCAATACCGATAGCTTTATGATTGTTATTGTTTAATATGTAATTTATGATTTAGAAAAGAAAAATGTTTGAAAGATTTAAAAGCCTCCTCTTAGTTAAAGAACACTTAAGCACATATTAGTAGATAATTGCTTGAAATTACCTAACCGCTATAAATTACTTCAAGGATTTATATATGCCTGTTCATTCTAACAAGCTTTAATTAATGATGTGCTGCTAATGCTTTCCCAAAGAAATTACTTTCTAGGAGATAAATCGCCTTTCAATTTTATAGAAAAATGCATTGTTTAACCAATATATTATCAATATGTAGCATCTCAAAAGTTACTTCCACATAAATTGCAGATTTTTAAAAATTAATTATTTACATCACAGAACTTCATGATCATCAGAAATCAACTCATTTACACTCATTAGAAGGTGAAAATTAAATACATTCAGTAAGAACCACAAATGTTCAGTACATGGTCCAGTTTGAAAAAATGCAAGGAAGGAAAGTTAACCACGTGTAAAGTAGTATAAGAATGTACACTAAAAAGCAATTTTAAAGGAGAAAAAGCTTTGCTGATTTGAAAAGGCTCTATCATAAAAATTAAAACCTTCTGTCCAAACTTTGGAATATATTTATCCTATCTTACAGATTACAATTACTAGAAAATTTCAGTGCTCTCCTATGGCATTGAGTTTTAGTTTACTCATTCCTAGCTATTTGTTGCTTTCATTATCATTTAAAGGAAAAGCATTTTTAAAAGATATACTTACAATTCTTAATAACCACGTGAGTGCAAAACTTGCAGTTGAATAATGTGTGCCATAGTGAAATTTTGGAACTTGATCATCTTCCCATGATTCGTATCTTTCAGCAAAGAACGCTGCTCTCTTTGGGTTCAAAGCTCCAACAGGCTACAAGGTTTGTCAAAATAAATACATTAAGTAAATAAAGACAACATGACCTATTATCACATCATACTCCCCTTGCTCTTTTTGGTAACCAGAATTATAGGCATGGAGAAGGCTGGGTTTGGTGTTTTGCAAAAGCAGATGTTGGATTCTGTAAGCACCTGAACAAATCTGTGTATTTCAAACCAGGATTCCATGCACACGCACATGGCTGGTTGGAAAAAAGTCTCTTCTGCACTGATCTAGGCTTAATTTCTCTTTACTGCTATTCAGGTCAATAACTAAAAACCACTTCACAGTGGAATGTCTTAAACAAAGAGTTGTCAACTTGTGTGCCTGTGGATATGTGTGCATGTTGAATACAGTATTAAGCAAATGGTAAACAACAAGAAACATCTTTGGATATTTTGGGGGGGAAAAATAGCGACCAATAGGGTGGAAGAATATTAACAGTGCACTTGGAATTTTGATATTACTATTCTTGTTTCTATGCTTTCTATTTACTATCCCAAGACAAGTTTTACTTAATGAATAAAACTGGAAAATTTGAAATAGACAAATAAAATAGCAAAATTTCTATATAAACACATTGATATAAAAGAAACAAATAACATGTACGACTAAAAAAAGTCTATCACACCTTCACCAACATTGTTATACTTTGTTCAGCGCTTACCTAGGACATAAACACCCAGGGATTTATTTAAATGTAAGAAATATAATATTTTGTTATCAATAGCTGTGTATTTCTTCAGCAGACTTTTACATAAAAGATTTGGAAAAATGAGTATACGTCACACAAATCACTGAGAAACCCCAAAGTGAATTTAGCCATTCCACATGTAAAATGCTGAAAGATGTCTAAAATATCTTTGTATATATCTGTAAAACATATATACAATTTTGTATACGTATTGAGCACACTGTTTATATGTTATTAATGTAATGTGTACAGACAATGAATGCATTCAAGTATAACTGAAGAATAAACATGCAAAAGTATTTTCCTCTTTCTGTTCTGCAAGAACAAATATACTTAAGAATACGCTACAAAGTAAGGAAAAATTTTAAAAGTCCTTGAACAGAAGTATTAGTAATCTAGTCATTAATTCAAGCATAGTTCAAGTGAAAAAACTATGTCTGCTATTCAGATTATTATTATTCAAATAACTGCGTCTTTGCAGCTCATGTGAAATTTGGCATACAAGCTTCAAAGTATTTTCTCTTCTAGGATAGATTAGATCTATGAATGACCTAAGATCTAATCTTACATTTTTTTACTTAGAATGGCTTTCCCATTGCACTAGTATAAAGAAAACATCTTAGGTTAATTACTATTTTTGCAGTTCACTAATTTGAAATATAACCCTTTAAAAGAAGTGGTTCCTGTATAAAAGGATTTTTATCTGATTTAGCAAATTTATTCCAGGGAAGAATGAAACTGACTCCAAAAAGTCTCTTTGTTGCAAGAACCATTTTGGAATCTCCATCTGTACTGATTTTCCCTAAAGACTCAGCTATGCTTGAGGGAAAAAAGAAGAAAGGAGGTCATTGGTAGACAAATTATATAAATTAAAAATAGAAACAGTTCTGTGCTGTATGGTTCTGTAACATTTTATGTATTCTCTTTATCTGCCCCTATTTTTATTACTCTCCAAATGAGTATAGCCCAAATCAATAGTTATAGAATTACATTCCTTGAATATAAAGCTAAACCCAATTAGAATTGATTTCATTCGCTTTTCAAAAAAAAAAAAAATGGTATCATGCAGAGATCCATATAGCCAGAATCCACAGTATTGATTTTGGCTGTTATTGTTACAGTTGGTTTCTGAAGCCTGCAACAGGACAACTATCAAGACATGTCACATTTATTTGCAAGCAAATAAAAAAAGTCCCCAAATGAAAGAAAGCTTAGGGAAAAAAAAAGAACCGTGGAGCTGTGCACTGACAATGATACACTATCAGCTTACTCAGAGAAGTTACAGTGGGAATACACACATTGAATTATACATTACACGAATGCACTGATTTATTGTGGTAATAACATCCACCTCATTAAAAGATTCTGCTTTGCTGCAGTTGGAGGGCTACATATTGTTTACTGCTATAAATTAATGGCAGCGCACAGAAGACTGTAGAACCCTTCTAACAATAGATCTGTAATGACAGTGCTGTATATCACAGCTTCCCCAGCAGCTTCATAATAAAATGGAGACAATGTATTGGGCTAATACATTCTACCAGGCAGGCCCATATTTTTCTGACAACTGCTTCTAAGGATGAGGTGATTCTAGTGTGTTACACTGCACTGGGAACAGTTAACTAAGCTTGAGCTACAGAATAAAGCACATACAAGGAATATTCAAAGACCCTCTGACTTTTAATTTAGTAAACAATTTAATTGAGATTTTTTAATTATTTCATATTTCAAAATCAACAGGGAATCATGATTACATACTGGATTCCCTCCCCTGTGGGTAAACGCCAAGGGAAAAAGAATAACTCCAAACTAAGCTATGGTAGATGTAGCTGTGAGACCACATATTTACACTAATCAACATGGTTTCCCTATGGCTACAGAACACTAAGGAAGAAGAAGCTGAAAAGCTCTCCTATGCTGAAATTCCAGAATATATTTTCTTTTCAGTACCTCTTTTCAGAGAGGAAAATTAAATATTAGTTCACCAATTAAAAATACTTATTTAGATGGGGGAAAAAAAAGAAAAGTAGAGACAGAAAATTCCAACAAGGAAAAGCAATGGATGAGACTACAGGAGTCAAGATGAAAAAAGAAATTACTTATGGCTGCTAAGTTTTCAAGCTGTATTGAAAAATGAATAATGCCTACGGTTTTCAAGTCAGAGTTCATTCAAAAAAGGATCCAAACTGAAGGAAGAATTGGGGTAAGGAAGTTTTTGTTTTCTCTTATCCAAAGGAATGGTCATCTGGTTTTTTACCCAAAGTGGTTGTTATAACAACATGTACTACAACTATGAAAGTTACAAGCTATTCTTAAAAAAACAAACTCATTTGATACTAATTTTTCAAGTGCTCTCAAATCTAGGAATACCTCGAAATAAATAAACCTCACATTTTGACCAAGAACTGAATATAGTAAATCTCAGTCTTTGGACCAAGCTTGCTTGCTTTCTTTGAGACACAACAAAGAAAAATGGTTTGTTGAAAAATAACTGAGAAAACACACTGACTCTTACCATCTACTGCTGTTAAATATGTCCAGACACTATGGTGTACAGTTACATTTGTTGGTTCTTAATCTTACTCTGTGCTAGACATTGGAACAGTGGCCCATCTTGCCTCCATTTTCAGAAGAGGCCCTGTTGCACCCAACAGAAGAAAGCAGAATGCTCACTGCTCCTCTACATAGGGCAGAATCTCTCCTGGATTCTGTTGCTCACATTCAAGAATACATTTTGGAAAATTGCTAATGACCTAACATAAGCAGACTGAAGTCTTATAAAGAAAGAATTACGATATGTTTATTTATAGTTACACATTTAAGAAGAAAAAAAGGTGCTTTTTTTTCCTATCTAATGTGTTTTCATTTTTTAAATAGTGTTACTCCCAATAAACAGACATACCCTGTTATTACCCATGCTGCCTCTTGTTATTGGCTTTTACACAGGCTTCTGTTATTAAAACAAACATTGCCCCTTTTACTGTCTCTTATCCATTGTAATACTGGGAAGAGTTTTGAACTCATTAATATTCAAAATCCATGAAAGACTAGAGTACTATGGCAGTAAATTGCATTTAATTACTGCAAACAATAAGTAGTCAAGATACCTTGACTGTTTTGTCTTCACTGTTAACTGTTACCTCTTTTGGTGAAGATGGCAATCTTAACAATTACTACTGGAAATCAGGAGATTTGTGCAAGTGCCAGTGAGTTCCAGAAACGAAGTCCACACTGACCAGTGCAAACAGAAAGATTTACAAATTAATAAAAATATTATTCTTTGAAATTTGTAATTCAAAGCTTCTTCACCACGAAAGAAAAAAAAAAAAAGAAAGAAACAAAACAAAACAAAAAAAAAGAAAAAAGAAAAATGGGGAAAAAAAGAAAAAATGTTTTTGCTTGCGATTTCTTATACTGTTTTCTTATCCACATCCAACCAGGTATTTGGATTCCTGTGTATACAGTTGTCTGTATCATTGAATTATGTTTTGGAGCATCCTTGCCAAGTATGATGTTTGTTTTTCATACGTTTTATCTTCAAGATGACTATCTGTTTTTCATTACTGATACTTTTCATATATTCATTGGGCTTAAAGGACCAGGGGGACCATTAGGTCATCTCATCTAGTCTTGTGTTTGTATGACAAGCCATTAAATGCCTTTCCATTACATGATTTTGAGCCCAACTGTTTATACTTGATTATAGCATGAGCTGTATCTGGCCAACCTGCTTTCCAGAAAGGCATCTGACTCTTGAGTACATGGACAACCTGCTATTTGTCTTGGAAGCTTTTTCTACTGATAATTGTGATCCTCATTCTAAAAAATACATACTTCAGTTCAGCTATGAATTTACTGGTGTGTACCAAAGAAATCTTATCCTCTCTGACATATCACAGAGTCTCTACTTACCCATTATTTTCTGTATATAAAGATACTTACAGACTATAATTAGACTCTTTAATAAACAAAAGAAATTGAGTTCTTCAGGTCTTCCATTTTAAGGCATTTCTTCCAGCCTTAAGATTTCTCTGTAGCCTGCCCCCTTACCAATGTATTCAAATATACAGATATCTGAAATGTGTTCGGTGTTTCCAGTGTTAATCTTCTCACTGTCATAAATATGCCGAGTGCTGTATACTCTGATGCAATCTAACCACAACTGCATTTTTAGAGGATTGCTTGTTTAGTTACTTTATGTATTACCAACACATAATTAACTCCCAGAACTAGCCAATACTTGTAATATTGTCAGTGGGACTTCCTGATCATCTGAGTAAAACTTCTTTTTCCCAGACAGAGATATAAAGACAAGATGCAAGAGTTTAATTATACCCAAACTTTATTAACTTAGGTCAACTGGGAAATATCTAGGAATAAACTCATATAATGTAGATCACTACTCTTTCATTTGTAATTTTTGTTTTTGAGAACAGCCACAAAATGCCATACTCCCCTCTGAACCTATTCTCACTCACTGCTAGAACTCACCATTCTTCCCCTCAAACAACTGAGTACTGCTTTCTTAAAAATTAGGTCCTGCAACTCCCCCATCTTCTTTAGAGGGCATCTTACCTTTAATCTATATCTAACTCAAATTCATTAAAGAACTGTATCCCAAAGAAAACAACAAACATAATTATCTGCCAAACCGTTTGAACTGCCCTCATTGATCAACTAAACTGGTCCTTCAGCTGCTCTAGGAAAGATTTAAAAAATGGAAACAATCTACCAAGGAGAGAAACAATCCTTACCAATTCATTCCCAAATGAATGCTCTGGTTTCAGAGCAGTTGCCCAAATCCTACATCAAAGACTAGGCTAGGAGGGGGGAACTATGAATTCAGATGTCAAAATTTGACTGAAGCCAAAGAACCAGAACTTGACAGAACTCTTGTATTCTTCCCCAGTGGGCACTTAGGTGATACACGATAATTTCTGCTCCAATTCTAAACTGATTTACTATTTTTTACTATTAATTGTAAATTATATTTCAGTCACTTATAACACTGTTTTTGAGAATTTCAACACAAGCAGCTACTTGAATTCCATGTGGTTTCTTAGTGAAATAAAGAATCCTATGGTTAAACACTTTTTGCACAATGTTGAAACTGTACAATAATTATGAATATTAGTGAGTGTACTCTACAGATTTTGATATCAAGATATGAAATCAGAAGAAGTCATATAACTGTGCTGCCTTCTTTTCCAATCACTAAAGTCAACACACATCTCTGGTGAATTTGCTGAGTAGACATTGTCTGGATAATTGTTAATATTCCATCTAGATAAGCTTCTTCCCCTTTAGAATTGGCAGGTCATTATGCTCATAGTTACAGTTCTAATCCATTATTCTGAATATAGGTATTTCAAATAATTATGATACTTAAAAATTTGTAGAGAGAAGGGAAACAAATGGGACAATAATGTAAAGCAAGTTTGGAAGAATACTTCCTGTTCTTTTTATGTCGACCTAAAACTAAAATAATTTTCAAGTATAGATAAGAGTTGCAAGCAAGCAAGGCTTCATATGGTCCACAGAGAACAAACAAAAAAAAGCCATAATTACTCTAGTTACAAAGCAAAGTAAATGATACCTTCTCATATAATTAAGTTGCTAGATTCATTGCTTCAGGGAGAATGCAGACCAAATATAAATAGGTTTAAAAAAACAAAAAGAAAAGGCAACTAGACCACCAGACATGACTCTCTAAATTATTTCTCCAGTTCACAAAGTAGATAAACTTCTGCCTGCCAAACGTGGGAGGTTATCTGAAGGGAAGGATGATGCTTTACATGTCCTCTTTCTTTTCTTTTTTCACTAGGCTCCTGCTACTGGCTGTTCATAGAGGGAAGATACTGAGCTAGATGAGCTTCTGGACTGGCTCCTGTCTTATGACTTCGTATTAAAAGACTCAGCACCTTCGGGCTGGTGCACATGATACAATAAAAGCCAGTCAAGAGCACTCCAGTACAACAAACTTGCAGCTACTTTTACATGCAAATAATTTCTTTGCTTAGATATATCTTTTTATTTACACTAGTGAAGAAATACAGATAAATGGCTACCAGCCACCTCATTTAATATTTGCATGCACAGCTTAGGGTGCAGACAACTATTTCCCAGCAGCTCCTTTAACTAAGTGACAAGTATAACCAGCTGACTGTGATCAGCATTTTTATCAAATGTAGGATCCCTGGGCATTTCCTGATGCACTGCATATGGAATGAAATTCCATAATCCTCTTATCTCAATGTTTTCTAAAATAAATTTAATACAATCTATACATACTAAAACCACTGAGCTTTTTTATATAAACATGCTTTTTTAAATAGTTGTCAGTCCTTACAAGCTTTCTTTGAAAAGACCCTATTTACCAGAAATCACATAATGAAATTTACCAGATCACACTATGTTATAAAAAAAAATTTAAAAGCTCAATTTTCTACTCTAGGGAAACTGAGAATTCAATAAAGGGCTGCAATAAAAGCAGACAATAGTTGTGTGGATGCAAATTAAATTGAAAGTATTTGTACATATGGTTTATTATTAAGATTTTTTTAAGAGCTCACACATTCCTTTGAGACAACAAGGTCAGTCAGGAAAAACTGATCTAAAGGTGATCTAATAACTAGAATGTCTGAACATATTAATATAAATAATATTTAATGATGCAAAACATGGAAGATTCCCAAATTCTACAGTTCAAAAATGGATCATAAACTAATCTTAAGCATAAAAAATGAAGAAAAACTATGTTTAGCAATATTAGTGATCTTAGCAATATATTAGTGACAGAATACACCTCAGGTCACCTAAAATCTTGGAAGAATTTAAATTTAAAGGAAAAATCTCCATGCCTTCATGTTACTAACAATAGTATCAAATGCTATTACAACTATCTGTACCAGATTCCAAAACAATTTCACTGCTGAACTGCAAACTTGCAAACTAATTAAGCACACATACACTTTTACATAAGGTTTAATCAATTGTTCAGCACATCTGAATGTGTCACACTCTGTGTATTTGAGGTATTACTACACCTTAATACTACTGGGAAGGCAAAATGAAGAGAGCTGGTATGTGTCGTAGGCTGCCAAAAGGTCAGGGAGAAAGGAAGTTGCATGTCCCTAGGAATCATGAGGAGAAATCAAGCTGCTTGCAGGCGGTGAGGAGGGTATGGCATTGTAGTTGGCTTACTTAGAAAATAACCCTGCCAGCCAAAAGCAACCATTTGCATACACTATCCATGACATAATCCATCAAGTGAAAGAAATCGCTACATCATCATTCGCTTATTTTAAAAAAAAAAAAAAAAAAAAGGATTTTATAGATTTTGAGAAACAGGATTTAGTGAGAAGCCACGTGCACTTGAATCATACCGGGAGATGAAAACATTCTCTCTCTGCCTTCCCTTCACAGACCATGCTCCTCTGCCAACACATCATACAAGCCACTGTTACAGAAAATAGCAGCCATTATACTTAACACCAAATCTATATAAGACAATCAGAACAAAAACATAATCCTTTTGGCTTGTACTAACAGGACAGGACCTCAAGCTAAAAGTTGACACAAACTTGCATTTTCTGCAGATTAAACACTGTCAGGGCACACAAAATATACATTATTGTATATCACGTGTAAGCACCAAGCCCTACAAAAAGAGCAGCAGCAGGCTAGAAAAATGTTTCCTTCAGAAAAACTTTTCCTTCAGAAAGTATAAAGACTTTTTTACTGTAATCTGTACAGTTTCATAGAACTATTACAATCAGATTATATCAATCCTGAATATAAATAGTCAGCTAAGAGCCCATCAATGTACAGTTTTTCACACATATATTTCTTCCCTCCTATCTAAGGTGAACTCATCCATCATTTTATTACCTATTTCATAAGGTCTCCTGATTAGTGAGCCATCACCTTCAATACCATCAACAGATTAGTATTGTCAGAAAGTTTTATCAGCTCCCTTTTCATCTTCTTTTTCAGGTTACCATATATGCTGAACAGTATGAAGTGCAGAAAAGACCTTTAGAATGCCAGTGACCACCCCACCTTGGAAACTAACCTTTTGTTTCTGAGACTGAGGCAGTTTCAAATGATTGGCTGGATATTATATATAAATTATTTTTTCTTAATCTTACTAGACTATTCAACTCAAGCTTGTAGGATCATACCATCTTCTCCTAGTGATCTTTTTCTATTGATTTCCTTCATTTGATCCACGCTTTCATCTGCTGATATTTGAGTTTGAGACAGATCATCTGATCTGCCAGCAAAGTGAGTCCACAGCCTGAGAACCACCTTAAACTCCTCCTTAAACAAAGATTATCAGTATTACTATTTTCCCATGCTTTCATTTTCTCTGAGCACTATTTTTATACCCGGATTGTCCTTTGACCCCAACAGGCTTCCCGCTCCTAGGAGTTTGATCAACTCAGTTTTAGACAGCTCCAGTAGGTGAGATAAATCCCATCCTCATTTCCAGTATGAGTGCAATTTTCAACTTAGCCACCATCATGCTTGTTCAGAAATCTGAATCACACAGATGTGTGTTGTAGCAGTTCATAATCTGCTGGAGTTCAAATGTATGAATATAAAAAGGAAGAGAGACTGTATCAAGAGAATAACATTCACTTTACATTAGGAAGACAGAAAACACACATTTAAAATGTCTATGGCCCAAGACACGTGTGTGAAATTATTTTGATTGCTAGTACATTTTATGACCAGACATGTGCCCCATGGTTCCTTGTGATCATTTAAAAGGTCATGAACCTCCCTCAGTTCATTTCCAATTAGAAGATGACATATGTTCAGGGCACCTAAAATTGAAACAAGAGCAGGATGGACAATAACAGCAGATACAAACTAAGAATAACATTTTGAACATTCATTGTTAATTCTGAGTTATTGTTTTTCTTGCCTTTGAGTATTTCTGCATTCCAAACAATACTCCTCCTTGAGACAGGGGAAGATTAAGATTATTAGCTCATTACCAAAATTATTCTTATTGATCTTGTAAACTTGGGTTTTGCTCTAATACCTAAATAAATTTAAAAAAAAAAAAAAAAGATTGCTTGAAAAGAATTAAGTGATCCTAGAAACTGCTACATGCATCTGAAGTGCAAAGAATATGCTTCTTGTGACTTCAAAAAATAAGCCTCTGGTGGGAAAAGAAGAGAACAGGGTAGAGAAAGTAAGAATGGTAGCAAGATGCACTCTATCATCCACTTATATGTTCTTTAGAGGAGATGGTTTGACACAGAGAATAACCAACAAATGACAAGGAAAAAAAGATAAAGATATAAAAGGATGGTTATGACACTGTGATAGAGCAATGGAAATTCCCACAATACTTTAAAAATTCTATCTAGACTAAGAGTAGGATTTCAGAAAGTATGTTTTGACAAATCATCTCAGAGATGTATTTGGGTGAAGCTTCAGTCTCAGCAGGTCTCTATTTGAGTTGTGGAGGAATAGGCAGCTAAACATGCATGGAAATCACATGTTTATTCTGAAAAAGGTCCTGAGATAGATGCTGCATGAAGCTTAAACCAACATATCAGCACAAAAATTTGTCTTTGAAAGTGAAACAAGTGGGCACCATGCAGAGATTGATACTAAAATCCAGAAGAGCAAGAATTGTTTCAGACGCAGCAAACAGTTTAGTGTCTCTAAGGATCATGTCTAAGTCGGGCTTGTCAATCCAATAATTACTTTATTTAAATAAACAAGTCTTCCTCGTGGCTATGTTCCTGTTTTCAACAGAACTGCTTGAATTTGTCTGGGGATGCCCTTGTCCATGGTCCTGAACCGCCCGAGCCTAGGCTGGCAGACATGAGGACTTGCTCTGGGTGGGTACCTGACCATGGTGCTGCAAAAAGCTTGGGACCTAGAAAACAGACGACCGTAGCAGATCAGTCACAGACCCATGGGACCATTTGCAGCTTTGTCTCCTAATTTTGGCAACTGTGCTAAAGGAAATTATACAACAGATTGACGCAGCTGTCAGAAAGGATAATTGACCAATTTTATCATTCACAAAAGTCCCCGATGGAATCTGTCTGAGGGTTACTGGCATTTGAGAGTCTCACAAAATCACTTTCCCCCCGTTTAGAAATGGGAAAAACTTATGTTATTAAACTAAAACTTTTCATGGGAATATAACAGACTACTCAGCACTTTAGCTGGTACAATTTCTAATTCCAAAATAGATTTTCTGGTCCAAACAAAGAAAGTCCGTAATAGTTCTAAAATTATAGCACTGTCCTGGGATGTGAACAACAGAACTTCATACTCTTGCACAGCTTTCTTCAAAGAGGGACTTGACTTTTGAGTTCTAACATCACAAGCAAGGACCCCAATCACAATTACAATTCCCTCCTCCCCCCCATCCCTTTTTAGGTCTCTCTCTTTATATTCAAAGAGGACAGATTGGGAAGAAAGGGTCTTTGTTCTCTCAGCTAGATTTTGCTCTTTTATGGTTTCCTAAATGATACCAACACCTGCATCCTTAAAAATCAAGGTACTGCTCAGAGTATTGCTTCCTCTTCGAATGCTTCCCTTCCCCTAGAAGTTTCTTTTAACATGATTATGTCAAAGATCTGTCGACCCCTTTGCACAAACAGGCATGGAGATCAAATGTGTATCTATGTATATTAGATCCTAACCCTACCTACATCTACAAATGTGGTGGTGCATTTTCCCCCGCCCCCTTCTAGGACGCTTGTTGATCTCAGAAATTTCCATGAGACCTCGGCGTTGGTGTACTGAGTCTGGTGGTTGAGCGCTCCTTGACCATATCAGAAACTCTGCATAGCTGAGGCTGGGAACGTACTCCTACTGCCTGGCCCAGGTGTCAAGTAGAACACCACTGAAACCTTGAGAATTTTTAGTAATTACCACCTGTGACTGTGGCCAAGATGGAAATTTACAGATAACTAAAGCCAATCATCTTGTGAACCTATAAAGGGTAGTCCTAACTGAGACACTTTGAGCTCTCCTGGACCGCAGCGGGCTGCAGCCAGCATCTCCCCGAGCGGGACGCCTCTCAGAGTTTGCAACATCTTAAACCAGCAAATCCGGAGGCCCGTCATCTCATGTGACCTGGGCTGAAACTCTTCACTTCTCTAGGCTCAACCCTCGCCCGTTGAGAAATGCCGAGACATTTTATGTGGAGTATTTCTTCACCGAACTCGAGGGGAATTTTCAACAGGTCCCTCTTGTACATTTTTATATATATATATATTTCTGTTTGTGTGTGCGTGAACTAATAGTAACCATAATCTGTAATTAAGTCGTGATTGTAGTAGACGCTACTAACACTTACTTCGTAAATATTAAATTAGTTAATGACTAAGTGCTGCTTAAGTATGTTAATGACTAGTTAATGATTAAGTGCTGCTAAAACTGTGAATGAACCCTAGACTGCTGCTAGACACATATAATCTCTAAGATATAAACCCTTAGACATAACATGATTTTTCTTTATATGTTTCATCCATGTAGCAAGTAATAGAGTGGACCTTGCCATCAAACTCTGTTAAATCGCACCTTTATAGGTCTCTCTTAAAATCACTTTCTGCTAATACCTTTGACGGTGATTCTTTAAGCAGCCTCTAAACCACTCATTTGCAACAGGTGATAAACCAGTTTCTGTAATAATTTCTCTCAACTGTTCCCTATTCTGCATAGAATTTTAAAGAGGATGGAGCCTCCCTCTCCTCAAAGAAGCAAGCTGAACAGGTACCTCTTGTACATTTTTATATATATATATATTTCTGTCTGTGTGTGCGTGAACTAATAGTAACCATAATCTGTAATTAAGTCGTGATTGTAGTAGACGCTACTAACACTTACTTCGTAAATATTAAATTAGTTAATGACTAAGTGCTGCTTAAGTATGTTAATGATTAGTTAATGATTAAGTGCTGCTAAAACTGTGAATGAACCCTAGACTGCTGCTAGACACATATAATCTCTAAGATATAAACCCTTAGACATAACATGATTTTTCTTTATATGTTTCATCCATGTAGCAAGTAATAGAGTGGACCTTGCCATCAAACTCTGTTAAATCGCACCTTTATAGGTCTCTCTTAAAATCACTTTCTGCTAATACCTTTGACGGTGATTCTTTAAGCAGCCTCTAAACCACTCATTTGCAACAGGTGATAAACCAGTTTCTGTAATAATTTCTCTCAACTGTTCCCTATTCTGCATAGAATTTTAAAGAGGATGGAGCCTCCCTCTCCTCAAAGAAGCAAGCTGCATTTCACAAAAAACGCATGATAACTTGATAATGAAGAGAATCTGATAAATATACTTTATACTAAAAATATCAAAATCCGTAACAGACTAACAAATGAGTAATGAAAAATATGTCTCCTTTTCAGATATCACTGCTTCAGGCTGACTGTAGATGGGGGCTGGTCTTGATATCTCTACCACTGTTTCTTGAGGTGATCCAAAATTCTAGAAAATATACTGGACCTTTTCTTACTGCCAGGGATTCTGATACAAAGTTTGAAATGTTTTATTTCCTGTACTGTCCTGTTTTAAGCAGGATTCACATGAACTGCCCTAAAAGGAAAAATATTTGTACCTCCCTTCCAAGCTTATCCTGTCTGGCTTTGGAGTGCCTTTTAATTAAGTGATATCTTTTGTCACAGGTACAGATGACAAATCTACTGCCTGAAACACCAGTGACAAGGCAACCAGGGCAGATGCTGAGCCCAGCAGTGTCAAGCATCATAGGTCTCGGTGCCTAAATTCCAGACATAATTGCCTATCAAAGTAAGTCATCACCACCGCACCCACTATTGTTAGTTCTCACACTGTTCCTCTAACCATCTTTTAGTGTCCAATTTTGGAACATGCTTTACGCTTAGAAGGACACTGAGCCCTTCTGGTAAGTTTATCAGTTTTAACTGGTAGTAACTTGCATCGATTTTGTGTTGGAGCATGAGCTGAATAAAACATAATTTTCATTTCCTACATGAAAAGCACTGGTTCACAGAGTGCCTGTACAAGTTTTAATGCCTCTCTAGACAAAAAGATTTCTTTAAAAAATTTGCAAAATTATAATAAGTTGTCCTGGTTTCGGCTGGGATAGGGTTAAATGTCTTCCTAGTGCTGTGTTTTGGATTTAGTATGAGGAGAATGTTGATAACACATTGACGTTTTCAGTTGTTGCTAAGTGCCCTCCTAGTCCAAGGACAGCTCCCATGCCTACTGACTGAGCTAGGTACACAAGGTGGGAGGGAACATAATCAGGACAGCCAGCCCAGCTGGCTAATGGGGTATTCCATACCATGTGACATCATGCTCAGTATATGAATGATAGGCGTGATCCAGGAAGTACCAATCGCTACTTGGTTATCGGTCAGCGTGGGTGGTGAGCAATTGCATTGTGCATCACTCATTTTGTATATTCTATCATTATCATTATTATTTTCCCTTTTTCTGTTCTATTAAACTGTCTTTATCTCAACCCATGAGTTTTTCTCACTCTTACCCTTCCGATTCTCTCCCCATCCCGCTGGGGGGTGGGGGGGTGGGTGGGGACTGAGCGAGCAGGTGGGGGGTGTTTGGCTGCTTGCCAGGGTAAACCACAACATAAGTGCATATCAAAACATTTGTTACTTTTTATCTCTTTGCCAAGGGGTAACTAAGCAAATTTCATGCCCATCCCACTCTTTTCCTTGCAGGGGAAAATATGCGGCAGAAGATCTATGTGCAGTGAATCTGTGCTCCAAAAATGGGCACCCTGCAACAGAATTCAGGCTGGCATGCTGAAGAACAGTCAAAAGTGAAGTTTACATTAGAACAACAAAACTAGTCTAATCTGTCATAGTAAAAAAATCTATTACTTCTTTTCTGTCAAAGTGTATTTGATATCAGTGGCTCCCACATACCAATTAAACACCTCACTTCACTGAAGGTGAGAGCTATTTGTTGCTTTTGTACACTTGACTGGAAAAGAAGTCATTACATACATAACGGCCACTATAAAACTGATGACGATGTAGCAAATATTGCATGAAAATTATAAACATGAGAATAAAAATATTATTATGTACACATGCAGCTATAGTGAAGACAAAAGAAGATTTAAGAATGGCATAATTTTCTTCTTCTAGTAGTGTCAGTTTATGATCTTACAGAAATTTTGTGCCTTATGAAAGAAAAATTATCAACAGCTACTTGCACACAGCAAGATCTTGTAACAAACTTTTGAGAGTATAAAATCATGCTTTGATATCGCAGTATTTTCCATGTATTTTTACTTCTATTTTTTTTCCTTATCCAAGTCCAGAAATAAAACGCAATTTATTGCTTCCACTGAATAAAGAAAAGGAAAAAAATGTGCTTTTGAATAACATAAGTAATGCAGAAAATGGGACACATTCTGGTGGGAAACTGTGTCTGTTGTATAAATAAAATATATGCAGCTATAAATATAATATGTAATACTCATTCCAAACCATAGTCACCTCTTAAGAAATAAACACTCGAGTCAAAGCAGGGTAACAGACTGGCAGTGCACTCCTGGCATTTGTCAGGAGCATTCGTCAGGCTGACAGTAATATTAACCACAATCCATTTCAGTTGCTTTGGTTTATCATTGTGTGACTGATGTTCAAAACAATGCCACAAGAAGCTGCTTAAATAAAGTGTTGGTTTAACCTATACACTGCAGTTCTTTAAATCTGCTAAATCTTTAAATCTACTAACTGTGGACTTCTATCTAATGTATTAACAAAACTGTTATTCATATTTGACACTTTATAATACCTAAATTTAACTTGCAATTTCTTTAAAAAAAAAAAAAAGAAAAAAGAAAAATTCTTCATTTTGAATTTTCTTAGGTACCAAAAAAAGTAAAAATATTGACCTGACATCCTTTCTGCCAGACCAAAATCAAAGTTTTCCTTTTCTTTACTCAGTGGGAGCACTAAATTGTGATGCGTTTCTGGACGTGGATAAGGAAAAGAAATAAAGTAAAAGACTGTTAAAACCATGTAAAAAGTTAAATGAAATATCTTTAAATATTTTTAAAACCTTCAGCAATGCAAAATATAGACATGCTACAATACATAATTGGCACTTATTCCGAAGCATTACCCTGAAGATAACAGTCCTACAATGAAAATATCACAACATACATGACATTCAAACATTTTCATAGTTGAATATTAGCAAGGTTTTTCAGATATTTGCCATGAATTCATCATCTGAGTTTAACATTTAAACTACATAAGAGTTGATACTGCTAGAAATGCCTAAACAGTAACCAAAACTTGAACTGCTGTATCTGAGACAGGTATGGCATAAAGACTTTCATTGTGTATATGGGAAGGACTGGCATTCATCCAGACAGCAGTTACATTTTCAGAGATCAAGACGCACTGTCTGATTAACAATATTTAACAGAACATAAGGGAAAATGCATGTTAAATATACATATACGTATAAATATTCACTATTCCCTAACAATAGGGGCAATTCTCTGCCAATCACCTGTTAAAAGATTAAAAGCTCCCAAGAATATCATGTTACGGGCTCAAATAATATTAATGAAACTCCTTCTACTCATAATACAGTATCACTGACGTCTAATATTGTAATAATTATTTCCTGTATTAAGTTCATAGTTTTCAAACATATGATTGAGAAGGTTAAGTATAGATATAGATACAACCTAAGTAATGTCTACTTGGTAATGTCCCTAAGTAATGTCGTCTCTCAGCAGTAGCAATGGAAAGATTCCCTCAGAACTTAAGGTATACTTAGTAATCCTCAAAGACTACTTTCATGAACAGAGAAATCCATATAACTGGTCACCGGTAATAAAAAAACGCGTAGAAAAAGTGGGTTTGCTATCCCGCAAGATAGTGGTGGCAAGAGTGGTACCTAACCTAAAATGAGGAAAAAATGCTCTACACTGCATTTAGTTCTATTTCAGGATGGAGGAAGAAAGACTAGGACTATAGCACTGACTGAATTGACTAGTTTACAAATTAAAATACAATTAAAGGAGATGCCTCAGAAGCACAGCAGCTGGAGAATCCTTTTTTTGTCTTGAATTATTTTAGCAGTGACATGATATATGCAGAAGTGTCATTTAACAAAAGTTAATGGAAAATTAGGTTGCAAAAAATCATGTCATAATATAGGAAGTTATTAATGTTAATACATTTAATTTATGTACTAATTCAAGCTACACAGAGCTGATGTTACTTGTAAGTTTTCAATTTTCACTTAAGTGTAATTCACAAGTGTAGTCTAGGTTGGGGCTAGGTATTTTTAGTTTTAAACTACCTTCAGGTATTTTTTGGCCTGGGGATTACTAAGAAAGCATTTATTAAATTCCACAACAATAAATTATTTTTAAATATTATTGACCTTCCAAAGATTTTTTAAAATATAAAATATGTGTAGGTTTACCCATGAATACAGATTTGTGTCAGTCAGACATTCTGAGAAAGCATAGAGTTCATGACTTATTCAAATTAAATAAAACTATTAGAAAATATTACAATGACAGTACCCCAGTGTATCTCTGCTTTGGACTTAAAAACATTATTCCTTTATTTTTATTTATATATACATATACACACACAAAAGGTATGGTATAGTCTTCAAATATATATACATATATGTATATATACACACTATATATCCACATATATATGTGTGGATATATATTTGATGACTATACAGTACCTTTTTTAGGGTTAAAATACTAAATTTGTAGTAAAAAAATTATTTTTCCAGAGATTTTCACAGACCTGTGTTTAGCTTAATCAATTGCGAACTGAAAGCAAGAACTTTTAAAAACTGCCTTACTTCTTTGGGGATTTTTTTTCCTATCAAATTACCAATTTGTATAGAAGACTTTTGTAAAAAACAAGCTGTAATTAAAATATGTTCTTTACCTTTTCCACTAATAAACTATATTGCTCCATGTGCCAATCATTTCCCGTAATAGCTAGTTTTTAGAAAAAGATCCTGTTTGATGATCACTGCACCTAGTCTTTGTAGAGAAAATGAGAAATGCTTCTATTTTGTAAAATGAAATATTCCTTTATTGGAAAAGATTGAAAGAGAATAATCATGTTCTATAAAGCTTTAAACAGGCTGCATAATATTACATCTGCATATGTTTGTTTGGGAAAGAACCTTAGAAAAACAAGGTTACTCAGCCAAAAAGGAGTTGTTTGTAAAAGTTGTTAAAAACTGACAATGTCAGTCTGACAAAGGACAACTGCATTACTTGAGCATACCTGAAGGGGATACACACAGGAAGTGAGAAAATAAAATTTCTACTTATGGGAATAAGGGCAATGATTTAAAAGTACTTAAAATATAATGGTATCAGAGGCTTTGCTACTAAAAAACCACAATTCTCATCAGAAAAACAGAAAATTATTTGGCTAATTTTTCATCTTTAGCAGCCTCAGCATTCATAACTTCATTAAAATTTGAAATTAAATGTAACGCTTATGCTCCAACCAAGAGCACCTTCCATTAATAATTATTAAATTGATACAATCAGAAGCAATAAGAATACATCAGTAATTCATTTTTCCACAATCTGATCCCTACTATCAGTATACGCATATAGAAATGAAACACTGTTAATGGTTGTGCATTTAACATTAATGTATCAAACACAGCAGAAAACATTAACAAGACTGAAAGCTACTGTGATAAATACTGGAGAGAAAAAAGGTATGTCTAATGACAAATACCTTTGACAAATCCCTGAAGTTGCTAGGAAGTGTAAGGTCCAACTCCTCTGATTCATAGTTGGTGATAACCCAAGGGAAGACAGGGTACTGATTTAAATCATTGTAAGTTCGACCTGACAAAAAATAATAAAAAAAACACGCCGTGAGTTAAGAGTTATATTTAACTAAAATACCAACCTCTAAAGATACAACAATAGAACTTTACAAGCTCTTCAAAAGAACTGTAATTTATTTCAGATCTTTTATCATTTCAATATTCTACTTTGCTTTATTAAAAAGGATAATGAAAAAGTTCACCAATTGCTAGTATTTAATTTAAAACATTGCAGCCCATTTCACTTTAATTGTAAACTCTTTTGCATACAGTAAGAGTGACAGTTAAATCCATTAATTTTCTATGCATTTCTCCTTTCCTTGATTATGTCATCTGGTCTTCTGTTTCTTTAAGGTGAAAGACTTCAAAAACTGGAGAGGCAATGACTTTTGTGGATGCTAAAATTAAAGCAGTATTTTTACATACTGTATTAAATTCAATATGTGAAAGCAGAATGAAGCAGCTCAGGATTTTAGATTGAGAAATTATGCAAGTATTAACCATTTCATCTAGAGAATTCACTTTGAGGGAAATTCTTCCTTGACCATTGACCATCTATGGATATGCCAACACTTAACCAGAACAGAAAATCTGTTCTGGTTTCAGGTTCACACGTGCAACTTCATGCATCTGTAAGATGGAAATAATATCCTTCTCGCAATAAAAACAAAATATTCAATTAGAATAATTGTATACCATACATACACATACATCACATACCCTGGTTTATAATTTTAAAATGCATAATTTTTACATGGATCCTGTCTCTTTTTATGATATTGTTGCAGAAGCTCATTCATTCACATCACCTCCAATCAGTATGTTCTCAGATTTTGTCTAGCCTGGTCTTAAAAGTCTCAAAGGACAGGTTTTTACTTCTTCCCCAAGAATATTATTTCACAACCCAATCTATCAGGTTGTCTGAAAACATTTTTTAAAACTCCACCTAAGTTCTTCTTTTTCCAGTTTTCTTACACCATTCAGTATTTTTCCATCTTGGTTTGCAGAATATTTAAATGGTATAGTCCGATCTTTTCTTTCCCAGTTGCACATTATCTCTTATTCAGGATTAAGGCTACTTACATGACACTGTGGTATCTATCTTTATGTGTTTCAAATTGATAGCCATCACAACAATCTTTTAACTCCCCATCATGGGCAACTAAACTTTCCCTTTTTCCATAATGTTATCTTTTTGTTCCTTTCAACCTCAAATACCAAGTAGGTAAGAATTCACTTTATTATTTCAATAACATATTAAAGCTGAAAAGGATCATTCACTAGAGCCACAGAAAACAGTCTCATGATCTTGCTTCATTCCACTTCGGCAGTAAGGAGGCAAGCACATCTACCCCTACTTTTATAAAATCCGCGAGCATCCTGGCACCTCTGACTTAATGACTGATTACAGAAACTAGCAAAACTGACCATTTGTACAAAATGTAATTAGTGCGAGCAGAGGCATTTGCTATATCAATCGTGTTAGCGAGAGCCAAGTCTGAAAGGGAATTAACGGACCTTTCAACACTGTCAATACCATAGAAAAGAGCTGAAAATTGAGAAATTCTTTAAGTTGCTCTGAGAACAAAATATGTCGGAAAAGAAAAGAGAGGTCATGAGACCTAACAATTAGCCTCCATTTACTAAACTGAAGTCAGGATGGTTAGAAGCTAATGGGGTAAGATGGGTTAAATGAATTATAGCTTAGCGTTTACAGAATGAGGGGTTAGGACAACCGTACAGGGGTATGAATTAAGATTTGGGAATGGATGAATGGTGTCCTGGCATAGCAGCGCTGGTGATCCAGGCACTACACTCTTTTCTGAGACCAACCATATATCTTGTAACAGTGGTATTTATTGGCTCCAGGAATATCCTGCTCCCCAGCTGAGACTTCCCAGAGGGTTCCAGGCTTACACAGAGCTTGTTGCATCAGCGGTTGCATCAGCATTTAGGGAGGATAGTACGTATGAATATTAAAACTTAGAAAACTAAGGAATAAAGAAGATAATATTTCTGAGACTCTCCTAAATAGTAGACAGTCTATGTAGGTCCTGTCCTCCCACAACAGTCAAGATATTCTGACTTTAGAGATATATTTTAAGTGCAGTTCAGTACAGCATTATGAATTGCATGTCTCTTTATTCTTACATAAACATAAAAATAATTAAGAATAAAGTACATTCAGGAGGATTTTGTGAAGTTGTTCTTCAGCAGAAAATTGTACATAGAAAAAGTTATTTATTAAAAGGGCAAAATCTAGTAGTGTCCCATATCTGTTGAGGCTGTGCCACCATTAACTCCTTTTCTGAGTCATTATAGTAATTTGTGTTACCTGCTATAGTGTTTAGAAACATCAGGTATTCAAAGTTGGAAATTTCTCGATGTTGCCATCGCTGGGTCATATTGGAAGCTTTGAAAATCTGTCGTGGACTAGCCAAAGAAATGCGTCTGAAAAGAACCAAAAATATCGGAAAAAATAATGAGAAAACCTGGTGGGTCTTCCTTTTTACCTCTCTGAATTTTAGTGGCAGTTGTACATATTCTTTTTACTAGTTCTATGCTAGATTTCTCTGGAGATCAAATTGCTATTTTGGATACTTTAAGTTCATTTTTAAGTTTTATAATCTAATAAGAACAAAAGACTTAAAACATCTGGCAGCTGGATATGTCAAGATTTGAAAGTTTTCAAACAGAAACCTTTACAGCTATGCAAATTCAGCTGCTCCATGAAGGCTTGATGTATTACAGAAATATGTTACTAGAGATTTAGAGAGATGGCAGATCATTAAGAAAATTACATGATTTTTAGAATTTCACATAAGAAGAAAGTCATCTTTTAGGAGAGGTTTTTAAATCCCTCAAGAACAAAGGAGAACAATGATAAGATGATAGAACTTCATTATGAAGTCCAACCTCTTGAGATTTAAATTCTGGGCAGTGTTGGAAAGTTAGTCATAAATAACTCAATTAAACTTTTAGAATTTGATGCCAGATTTCCTGATGTTTGTGAAAGAAGACTATAGAGTCATTCCTAGGAGTGATAAATCAAGCAGAGAAGAGCTTATTATAAAATTCCCAAGACTCTTTTGTTCATAATAAAACCATCTGTAAATACCAGAACCACATTATTTAGGGGGAAAAAAAAACCCTAAATATAGTTTTAGTTAACAAATCTTTACAGGTATTGGTAAACAATTAAAGAAAACAGTTACAGTAACTGAATTTTTTTTATTTTAATAAACTGCATTACATTGTAAACAAATAGATATGAAATTTTGAACAAATGTGTCTATATTTTCAGGTATATTTTAAAATTTTCATACATAATTTGCTTCTGTAAATAGAAATCCTTAAGTTCTTACAGAGTGGCTATAATTGCAATTCAAGAGAATTTTTTCTGGACTTGTTAAAAAAAAAAAAGGTGAATTACAAAACACAACAGAAAACATCCCCAACTATTTTAATGCCATTTCTGTGCACAGAAATTTTGAAAAAATAAAAATCTAAAGTAACAACAATCAAGATACTCCTTAAGGGTTGCTGTTTCTTCTAAACATTTAGAAATTAATCTACTTAAAAATAGTTTATAATTCATTAAAATACAAGAGGTAACCAATCTAACTAGAGATGGGGTATACCTCAAAAACTTTTATTTCCATCAGACTCAGTGAACCTTAAACTGTGCTGCTGGCTTCATCCAAAGTATACCTGGTAATCAAGCCCTAACCTTCTGCTAAAAAAGATGTAGCAAACTGAATCATATTCTTCAGTTTTAGGATCCAAACACACAGCCTGACATTGTAATACTAATTTCTCACTATGTAAAGTTTGAACAATATCCTCCAGAGCTAAAAGACAAGCACACCGTATCAATCCTTCACATGCTGTTCAGCTTATATTGTTCTACACATCACTACAATATCCTTCTGATGAGGAACAATCATCTTCATCTACGTTTAAATACTACAGAGGATTCAAGAATGTTACAGTCAAGCTAATATAATTGAACACTGCCATAAAAGCTAATCAGTCCTACAAACAGTCTTACACCAGTCTTAAATTTTAGTAAGTTGGCAAGTATAAAGAAACCTATTTTCCTTAAGTAGGGTAAGTGATTGAGTCTCACTGCCAAAAAAGAAGCTATCTTCCCTATAACAGATAGAAATCACAAAAAAATCTCAAATCCAAAAGTTTTTATTATGCAAACACATTGCAAATAGCATGCAGAAGTGATAGGCTGAGGACGTGCATGTTTTGTGAACCAGTAGGTGTAAGTGCTTCAAACCATGTAGGGTGGGTTGATGAAAAAAGAACTCTCAGAACTGACAAGATAAAATTAACTCAAATTGTAAAATACCTGGTCTGGGGTAGTCCAAAGATAGTACCAATACCGACCCGAGGTAGACAGTTAACCACTTTCTTTACTGTTGCTTGGTCAGGAAAGTTAAACATGACACCCACTGTGAACACAAGAGTTGAAATATGGCATGATTTTTTTTTAGGCTTTCTGGCCCAGTAAAATTTAACCCTAAACTTAGGTGTTGAACAGGTAAAAGATTAGACATGTTTCCTTCAGGTTACTATAGATGTATTTTATAGATGTATAATTTCCAGAACTGCTTTTATTTACCACTAACAGGAATTTCAACTGAAGTTGTCACTGTTACAAATCTTACAAGGTCTACATTTATTTTCCTTTCTGAATACAAGTTAAACCTATATGCACAGATTGACTGTCTAGAACTGATTAAAAAAAAAATTATATATTAATTGGATCACACATTTACTAGTTTACTTTCTAGATATTTTCAAGATATATTTGTCATAATATTATCATCTTTTTTTTTTTTTTTTGAAACATTCAATGACACGAAATAGCAACCTAAAAATCTAAATAACCATCTAATTATGGTATCACCAGTGGACATTTATGACTTCACAGAGTACAACTACAGGCTCCAAAATAGGAAGGTGTTTATGCACATAATTAATATTCTGTTGGACAATATGCACTTCAGATATGTGTGTCTGAAAAAGGAACTGAAGAAAGGGGAGGGTGAAAAAAAGGTTCATAAACAATCCACATTTATTTCTTAGAGTTGCACTAAGAAAGAAATTATTACTAGGAATAAAGTATGAAGGTATACCAGTCACTGGTCTAATCTGGTAGTGAAGTTCTTTCATTATGTTGTTCTTGTTATGTTCAACTAACAACTATTAACCCTCCAAAGGGAAAAAAAAAAAACCTTCATGCATAACAGATCAGAGGTAGGTATGCCTTAAGCAAGTTTCCAGAGAATGCCAAATAAACATGTGGATATAAATGAAAGTAAGGCATTGCTAATTCCCAGTTATCATGTTTGATCATAATTCCTCACTGAAAAAAAAAAAAAAAAAAGAAAAGGAGAAACTAAATTACAAAAATATACTAACTTAAATATTGAGACGCTTAATCCAAGCCCTTCTGCTATCTACACAAATCCATACCAAAAAAGACATGACTAAACAGCCAAACAGAATGCACGTGTCCCCAGATCAACACTTGCCATTCCTCTAAACTCACAGTACCTCTATTTGCCATGAATATCTCCAGTGCTGTATTTTGCAAAAGATAACGTCGGGAAAAGATAGATCGAATCTCTGAAAAGAGCCATTTTCCATGGAGTCCTTCTGTATATGCCAGAATCTAGTAAAAAGAGATGGAGAGAGACTGTTTAAATATGTTGTCAGTATAGGTAATATTTTGTAAAAAAGAAGCTGTTTGACCCACAAACATGGATTCTACCAATTACATGCAAAACCTGCAGCAAAATTAAAATATGCTCAAACTTCAAATCGTGCTATGAACCTATAATGGATTTTTGGAGTCCTAAATTCAACTACTCGTGTCAAGGATTTTTAAAATTTGCTTGTATTTTTTCGTTTAAAGACAACTGCCTATTTTCCATAACCAACAGAGTTTCAGAAACATTATGAAATGTTTGGCACTTCAGCAAAGCATAAAAACATATTCTGAAATGTATTACTAGTGCCATTAGATGTATCTGCACTCACTTTAATGTTGTAATAACAGGCCTGTAACAAATAAGCAAGAAAAAATGTCTTTAAAGAAAAAAATGTTCCTTACTTTTATTGTTAAGGCAACATTCATTAATTCTGGAACTATAAAGGTTGGCTGTATAAGAGGTTAAGTATCATTTTGTCAGCTAAGGTTAAACACAAACCTGCAAATGAACTCAGCATAATCTCTCTATGGAGTAAGCGGTTGTCAAAGTAACTTGTTACAATTCCTGTCATCCCATCTGACAGACACAGATGCTTAGTCTGCCTTCACAATTCAAACTAATCCCATTTTCAGTCCACAGCCACTTTGTTTCTTTGTTGCTTCACTTTTTCCTTTTCATTTCAAAGCTTAATTATGTAAGTATTAAGGGACAGCGAGATTGGACACTTCTCTGCCTCAGATTAACAACACTTAAGTGAAGGAAAATCTGAGATTTGTCAATTTTTGCAAACACAAAAGCACTTAACAGAAATCCATCACAGAAAAGGAGATTCAGATATAATCCTCGTTAACATCACTCTTACTACAATTTCACTTGAGCAATATATTGTGCATAAAAAAGAAAAAGTGAAATTTAAGCCTTTAACATAACAAAGACTCTTGATGAACCCAATCATTTGTTTATAGATTTTTAACACAGGAGGATTTTGCCTCACATGTAGCATAAATTCACAAATAACCTGCATTTTTGTAGCACAGAGAGCAGAAGCACCATTATAAAAGCACTACACAATACTGTACCACTTTTGTGAATTAAAAGCAAAGACGACTGGCAAACCAAAAGCAGATAGCACAGATGATCAGAATGTACAAAGCAAACCATATCCCACACCTTCTTTCTTTTTACCTAATCCCTCATCTTCCCCTCAACACAAGTGCCACAGACAACTTCTCCCCCAACACACCCACACACATAGAAAGAGAAGGAAAAAATGAATAATTATTCTGATACAGAATTCTAGAAATGCAATGAAAGGACCAGAGGTTGTCAATGGTTGCTAATCATTTCTGGAACTGGGGAACTAACAGTCTTGGGCCACACTGACACTCTCCATACCACATCCATAACCCATCCACACTTATTGGCAGATTTGTATAATTCCATGGCGCTATTCAGAACCACCGCAGTTGGCTTTTGTCACATGCATATAAATACTCTTTAAAGAGCACAACATCAAAAGAGGTAACAAAGGAGACAAAGTTGCAGTACTTGTGTACAAAAATCTCTTAGTACTTTTGCTAGTATGCACCCATCTTACAATCTTTAAATTGGAGCTTATAATTTCAGTGATTATTTTTTGAGACAGACAGAAATGCGATGACCTCCGCTTTTCTGTAGTAACAATTAAAACACAACAGCCTGCTTGTCACTATCAATCTGTGCATTGCAAATTCAAACACTTCTTACACGGATACTGTGAGTAAAATCAGCAAGTTAAATAATTAAGTATTACTTTTACCCTGTGAAGCAAGCGTTTTTTCTGACAGTGGAAACCCTGCACATGGCCGAAAGCTTGCTGCGTGCAACTTCTTCAAAATTGGGAGGAAAAGCACCGACTTGAAAATAGCAGAGGTGCTTTACATTGTGCACCTTGTACAGCCATGATAAAGTTATTGAATTCAGTATAACAGGATTTACAGCAGAAACTGGAACTGCACTGCAGAAACGCTACCAGTCACCGCTGTAACAATTCTTTAAACCACTCATTAACAGAAGTTATCAGGAGTGAGAAGCAGCTGAGGCCTAGCCGAGCAAGGCCTTCATTTCAAGTTGGAATAGCGTCTGCCTGGTCTGCAGCTTCACTTCAAAGTCTCTGGAGTTCAATTAAAACTGGATTAGGTGGAAGCAGACCTTCTTTGGGACACTCTGTTCTCTGAAACTCCAGGCACGCTGACAGCGCCCTAGACAGAGGTCTAGCCCGCCAATGAACCAGTTGCTATGGAAACTGCATCATTACCACTGCTCCGCGCTCATCACACCACCTATAGTAGATGAAAGGTCCAGAAGACAAACACGGTTTTTTTCATGTGTATTACTAAGTATTCCTTATGAAAATCCAATTCAACCTTTTATTCCCTGTCAAATATCCGATTTTATTAATGGAACCTCTTAGTTGTAGAAATTTACTCATACTTCAAATTAAATTCAGCATTTTTATTCTGGCAAAGGGATTTTTTTTTCAATTTTTTTTAATCAGTGTTATCACTTCTGATATTATCAGAATTACAACTTTCAAAAACTATTTTTGCGTTTGCCTGTTTTCATCCGTAAGCCACACAACACAGAATTCTACTTAAGAATTTAAGAACAATTATCTTCTTCATACTATTGCACAATATGTTGAGTTTAAAAACAACTCATTTATTTCTGTCTTTTGTCACCATCAGTTTTGGAACAACTTCTGGAGCAAAGATTAATGAGGAGGTACAATCTAATTTAATCTGCACAAATAGTACCACCTTCCCCACATGAAAAAGTATTTATAGAATTTCAGTTGATTCAACACATCAGATTGAAGTTTAATCTACTGCACATTTCATTTATTTCAAAAGATACTGCACCTTACAGAAGGAAAGACAATTTATACAGTTTACCATCTCATTTAAAAATACTTAAACAAATGAGCGAATTGTAAAGTTCTACGGTTCCAAAAATCTCATTAGACAAACTGCTCTGTGATTAGACTTTGGCAACACCAGATGAACAGACGGCATGACAACACTACTAAAAATACAAAATTACTTTCACCCTTGCACGAAGTCCCTTCTTTACCTCAAGTAATAGAAATGAAGGTCTAAACCTGTAATCAGTATCTACTCATGCTGCAGGCCCTGACACTGCACAGCTGGAAGAAACTCCCCAAGAAACTAGTAAGGTAAAGAATAGCCAGCTTCAATTGCCACTCCGAGGAGATTCTGAAATCAGAGTTGCATGAAAACTCAGGTAGCATAGTGCTGATCATGAATGAAGATCATACATAAAGAAGTCCTCTCCTCATGATTCATAGTTGTATATCAGCTAATTCCCCAACACTAAAAGGCTCCCTTGGAAGCTATTCTGTCATTTTACAGTTCTGAAAACAAATGCCCCACCCTACCTTTTCTTCGAAACCCTCCTTGAATGTTGATCATAAACAATGTCTCTCGTAAAAGATTACATGCAATAGTTAAAAGATGCCATCACTACAGCTGCCTCCCGAATTAGAAAAGTAATGTTGTACTGAAGACTAAATGAACATTTTGCTTTACCTTTTAAGCAAACCAATCAGCTATCGTATATTTTATTTTATTTTAGAGAAAAGTACTATTGATCTTGAAAATGTGAATAGCTAGAAGTAATTAAGTCTGCAAATGGGTTATAGAACTGAAACAGTAATTGAATAACTGTATTACTTTAACGTGCCAGCCAATTTAACTGCCACGAGTAAAATAAAAACTAAATAGCTTATTTAAAAAGCTGATGCACATTTGTATATTTCTGAAAAAAGTTATGATGTACCAGACCCAAAAAAACCCACAAACCAAACACCAAATAAATAAAAAAAGCATTTAATGTGCATTTAAATTTGATTGCAGTTGAGAGATAAAATCCATAAATACATTCTTCTAGCAGCATTCTCTGTCATTTGGGGTCATTTTTGTTCAGGAAGGCAAAATTACAGCACTTAGAGGTTACAAAACCTGACTCTCAGTTCATGAGGAACCTGGATCTCCACCGCAATCTCAGCCTGGCAACTGAGGATCCTCAGATCCTATTGTCCAGCTACTATTTAGTTCCTGGCCGCAGGATTCACGGTGAAAGGGTCTTACTCTTCTCTTTGTTTAAATACGTCCAAGTACAACCAAACTAATAGGGAATTAGATCAGATTATTAATAATTTTAAATATCCAAATGCTCTTAAATAAATCACAATGCTTATTAGTTTATTTTGGATTTCTCTAGAGAACAACGAATAAGATGTTCATATTAAATCTCAGATGTTTATACAATCGGCCACTGAAATCCGCAGGCAAACAGTAGTAGTCTCCCATCCAGTCCCTCCTATGAGCACACACAGTCTGCTATACAATCTTGTTCAGCGTTTTCATGGGTGACAAACTCAATTAAACATATTCATTACTTTAATGTTCCACTAGACAGTTTTATCCAGCATAAAAAAATTAAATAAATAAATAAATACTCTGTGACCTTTGTATCGATCAGAGCAAAATGGCTTATGCCTGGGTGTGGGTGGTGAAGGGATTCGGGAGGGGGGTGGTAAAGGACTCTTATGTTTTCTCTTCCAATTACTGGAGGAGATGATAAAACCACAGCAAATGATGTATCAGCTCATTTTATCTTATCGCTTTGGGGCTAGGTGACAATGAAGTTCATATTTCACTGGTTCCCATTGAAGATTGTGAAAATTACTTGCCCTTATGACCTGAAATTTCACTGGAAGACAGAAATTTCTCTTCTGCAAAGTAATGCAATTTTTCAGATGTCAACCTTTAGCCCAGCTTTAAAAATTAATTTCATTTATATTAACCAATGATATTGATATTTTCACAGAATGCTCTTTGATACATGAACCACCAACTAGCAAATTGATGTGCTCTAGAAGGATAAAATTATTTTATCTGAAGCTGCTGGGGACAGACAGATTTAACACAAACTGAAATTCCTATTTCACAGTATACTATTTATACTAGCCTCGTATACCTTAAGGCCTCTGGACCTCTAAATAATTTAATCTTTAGTTAGGACTTAGTTCTGTTTCTAGATCTATTTAGTTTTGAATAATTTCTATGTACGCGATACACAAATAAAAACATCATTTGTTTGGAAATAATAAAGTCTAACTGTCACAGACCAGAGACCAGTACACGTGTGATGACATGAAAAATACTTCCCAGATGATTAAAATAGAGGAATGCACAAATATATTTTCTCTCCTTATCCTGACGCTAAAGCTATATTTCAAAGTGAAAAAAGCACACAATGCAGATTTTCTGAAAGAGGCCTTCTACTAACTACAGATAACCTTGTCCCTGACTATCAAGATCTAACTTGGAAAAAAATTTATCAGGGGAACCTGTATTCAGAACTTTTCTGATTTGACTATGAGGTTCTAAACACCTCCCATGGACTAATAAATCTGCGAACTATGTTAGCAAACTTAGTACCAACTACCGTACTCTTTTCTACTGCATCCAGTATTTCACAATTTTTTTCCCCTTTTGATTAACCCTGCTGACTCTTAGAGAGCAGGAGTTCATTACCACTGGCAGACAACATTTAATCAACCCAAAGAACAAGAAGATCTGACTGCTAAAGATAGGTATGTAGGTCAAATTATGCAGCCTAGAAAGCAGAAGTTCAAAAAGAAGAAAATGAATATAGGTTTGGGTGGCTGTCCAAGCCCTGCAAGGTTAAGGATGTAAAGTTATGCCTTTCTTTGGAAGATAAGACAGCAGGCTTATTTATGATAAAAATGAGCCAGAATTGTAAGAATTCACAGATTCTCATAGGAGTTGACTGATGTCTTGATTTAGTGAGCCTGTTACATTCTGATTGAAGAGTTAGTAGGATCTGCTCATCAAGAGGTAGATACAAAAGGCTCATCCAGCTGTTTACATCATCTGGGACAGTTTGCTATCAGGAATTAACAATTTATAAATGATTCAGCTCACACCTTCTGAAACACTGGTTATTTCAGCTTCTGTATCCATCCCCAGGTTCTATCACTAACTCGATAAAAGGCTAGGTAAACAGTGATCAACCAGTTGTTCACTGACAGGTGTGAAACAAATTCATAGTCTCAGTGTGTTTCCAATAAACGTGCATGCAAATTATAACTATCAATTCCTGAGATGCAAAATGCTACAAAGTAAGAATTAGCAATAATTTATTACTGAGACTACCAAGGGCAGCCTTTCTAAAGCAATTTCCCATAACATATCTCAGACACACTAAAAAAGCAGTGCGGCTACCAACCTAGCCCGCAAACCACGCACTCTAGAAATGTCAATGCAACACCTGCAAGCAGCAAAAATATATACAAGAAAACATAAATTCATGACATGGCGGGGTTTTTTATGTGACATTTTAGACAGGCAGCTCTCTAGCCAATCATCCTCTTTTCATTTGCCTCAATAATTTTTGTTTTATTCATAATACACTTGCAATGCGATTTTGCAAAAGTGTTGCAAAAAAACTCACGACACAAAACATCACTTTTAGATTACATGAAGGTCATAAAGAAAAAAGAACCTGGAAGTTCATTACTCCAACTTTTATTTATTTATGGCAGTGTTTATAATCCATACACATAAAGAAGGAGAATGGCGACAATTTTTACTCTGTCAGGGTTA
This sequence comes from Fulmarus glacialis, assembly GCF_000690835.1. Lineage (NCBI taxonomy): Eukaryota > Metazoa > Chordata > Aves > Procellariiformes > Procellariidae > Fulmarus > Fulmarus glacialis. The sequence goes on from NW_009214887.1 coordinate 53,223, forward strand.
CCTGTTTAAGCTATTCGCTATAGCATTGATGTTAATACCTACACAGACTTTGTATACCTAGTAAGTAAAAAGATACAGACAACATATCATAACTAAGATATCTTCTAATCATACAGAAATAACTCAGAATAGTCATAAGCATAAATGGTATAAAGGAACCTCTAAGATGTTGCTTGTGCCTTCCACATTGAAGTATGAATCACTCTTTGTTTATGCGTCACATGAGTGGGTCTGTATGGATCTAGATTTGCTTATAATCTTTGCTTAAATTAGCTAAGATTGAAGATACTCTTATGAAAGCGCATTGGTACACACACATGTACAGTCACACGTGTGTGTGTGTGTGTATGTGTGCACATATTAAAATATGAGTGAGAGACTGCATAAAAGCATAACATATAGTTATGCACAGTGGGTAAAAAGAGTATTTTCTCATTTTTCCTTCATTAGATCGTAAGTTTTAAAATTTGGAAAGTGCTTTTAATCCATTTTAATTAATAAGTACAATTCTGGCTAGTCTTGATGTCCACACAAATTGACAGATTCCATAACCCCTTTGAACTGCATTAAATTATACAACTTCATGATTTCATGTGTCAATGAACTCCGTCAGTTAAATGGACATGTAAACAGTGTAAATACTAAAAAAGCTAGTTTTGTTGATTTCATTTTGCATACATTGAAAAAAATAACATTACCTGCAAAAGCTCAAGAAGAGAGCTTAAGCGTCACTGAGCAAAATTCAATGAAACGATTTCTCACTGTGTAGAAGCTGTCAAAGAAGCTTATTACATTAAGTTGTGGAATTTGGATCAAAAATGCTGAAATAAAGCATTATTAATATTAAGCCTCTGTAGTAATGAATGGTGCAGTGGTGCATTCCATGCTAGCTACTCTATGTGAGACAGAATTTTGGAAAATTAGGTGGGGAAACTCCATTTGCCATTGTTTTACCTATGCAACTGAGGAGCAGGTGTCTAGACCTCTCCAAAAAATTCCTCATAACTCTCTTATTTTGGTGCTAACAACGTAACTTTCTATCAGTACAAATGTTGCTACCTCGTTACTTAGCTCACTTTCAAGTTTATTAATATAGAAAACTAAAAGACAAAGAACAGAAACCTTTAGATGTTCCAAATTTTGCCTTTGTGAAAACCGATCATTTAATTTGTCTTCCTGTCTCCTTGTGAGTTAACAAAAAAGGAAATATAAATTCAGATTGTGATCATCTGAAAGTGATCATTATGGAAATGTTTTATTATTGGAAATGAGGTTTTAAAACAAAAACTCATTTAAAACTTAACATCAAAGGTTTTTAGTATACTCCCTAGTGTTGGGTATTACCATTAAGCAAAAAACAGATGTATGTTTTTGAGGTGATAAGTATGACCACGATCCAAATTTTGCCAATGTACTTAAAACATAATCATATAGAAAGCTTCCTAATAGAAGTAAGACAATATAGGACTCATTCAGTGCAGTTTATGAGGAAGATACCCAGGTGTGTGTCTCTGAAATAAGTGAGTTAAAAATACTCTTGAAGAATACCAGCAAGGACTGGTTTTAACCATTCTGCATCTGAACTCTTCAGCACAGGATACCTTTGAAGGGTCTCAAGATCAGGTTTCTTCCTGGAAAGATTTTACACAACAAAGGGTATCAATTCTTTTTGTTCCTTGTGTAAGACAACTGAAGCAAAATTAGAGAAAGCAAGTGGCAGGGATGCGGCCTCATCATCTATGATTAATCACTCATGCTGAGATCAGTTTGATTTTCAGTCAGCCTGTTTTTCAGACAATCAAAACTGATTTGTGGGAATTACTGTCTTCTTACTCTCTCCTACACCATCAGACCTAAGTCTCTTTTCATAATTCTGAGAAAAAAAATTTTTTTTTGCTTGCTTATCAGAAGCATCTTCTAATATTTGACAAACTTGTAACAATTAAAATTACAACACTTAGCAGAGGACTTTGTCCCTTTCCAATTTTGAACAGATTATGCTTTTGTGCTTTGCTCACCTTATTTCTACTAGTGGCTCAAATCTATGCCATGATGTTGTAACGCTATTGCAATAAAAAACCTCTCTACACTATTTAAGGGATTTCAAAACAAGCCCTAAAAGTTTTCTCTTGTTTAAAAGATGGAAGTACCTGAGAAAGTCAGAAAAGGAATCAGCCAGAGATTCTTTCTTTATGACAAGACAGTATTACCACATTTAAAGTTCTGGTTGGTCCCTCTTCTTTTCCTAGTGCAGAAAAACCTTGGAGATAATCTTTATCAGACTACATTGGTTGATCTCTAAGAAGTATAGAGTCTGAAAACTAGGACAATTGCCAGACTAATGACTCACAGCAGTTTATATCCACAGCAGTATAAGTAGATACGGTGAAAGGTAATATACAGGAGCATACATATATATTTTGCTCTGCAAAAGCAGAGCACAGAAAACAATGTAGAAGCTATCTTTGTTTTGCTGTCTCTTAAAGGTATTTAGCCAGTAAGGTTTTTTTAGAAAAATAAGGTTCATGTTTGCTGTAACTGTCTCTTCAAATTCCTGTTTTGAACAGCAAATCAGAACAGTCACGTTAGATTTCCCACTGCTGTGCCCTGCACCTGCCTATTTCACCACTTCCAGGACGTGACTTCTCCCACGGGCTGCTTCTCTATGTATCAAGCAAAGGTCTATCCAGCCAGAACACGTGCAAGTGGAAGCAGCAACTACAACCAAGAAAAAAGGGAACTAATGCACCTGCAATACTGGCAGTTGTCCAGCGTCTGCCATTTTCATGTGATCTTGCAGAAGATGGGTGAGGAGAAGAAATCAAATGGGCAACGAAAAAGTAAGTTTCAATGCCAAAAAAAAGGATTTTTTTTATTGATGACCTGTAAGCTGACCTTCATATCCCTTCATCAGAAACAAAACAAAAACAAAAAACACCCCCACACATCTGGCAGGAAGCTAGAGTACCAGTCATCATGAAAGACTGCATCTGATCAGCTCATTAATGGGAACCAAGCCCATACACAGAAGAACAGATGTGCCTCTTGAAGGCAAAGAGAAAAGTCAGACTCCAGAGCTGCCAATCCAGCAGTTTACATTAAAAGATTTTGTCTTATGTTTTATGAAAGATATGGCACAGAAGGTGCTGCTTGCAAAGGGATGGGAATGTAAAAATGGCTTAATGCCACCTTTGTGCTGCACAGACTCTAGACTGCTGCAGGAACCAAATCCCCTTTGAGTAAACTGGAGCAGCTGCAGGGGCTGCTGTGTAATTACGTACATTTGCCTTATTTGGGATGCCTGGTGGCTGCCCCAGAGCTCAGGACTGTATAGTACTTAACGCTATAGAAATTTTCCCTCCTGCTCTCAGAAGTTGGGACAGAAGATAGCAGAGTGCTGCTAATAAACCCTCCACTGCTCAAGCGCTTCTCCACTCACTGCTAGTTCATTTATTGTAAACCAAAGCAGAATACAGGTATGACAAAAACGTAGAGAAATTGTTCTTCGTTATCAAAGGGCACGTCCCCTACATGCACTTTTTTTAATGAAGACCCACATGAGTATACCTCACATTCTGTATCTTTATTCTTACATTTATCTTATATTCCTGTAAAAGCAGATTAATTTCTCAGGTAAAGGAACTGACTATAATCCGTCAGTGACAAAGGTTTTGCTATGGCCTGTGACTGCAAGGGAGAATCTCAAACACAAAAAGGAAGCCCACAGAGGGTGGAAGCAAGGACAGGTGGCCTGGGAGGAATACAGAGACATTGTCCGAGCAGCCAGGGATCAGGTTAGGAAAGCTAAAGCCCTGATAGAATTAAATCTGGCCAGGGATGTCAAGGACAACAAGAAAAGCTTCTATAGGTACGTCGGGCATAAAAGGAAGACTAGGGAAAATGTGGGCCCTCTCCGGAAGGAAACGGGAGACCTGGTTACCTGGGATATGGAGAAGGCTGAGGTACTCAATGACTTTTTTGCCTCAGTCTTCACCAGTAAGTGCTTGAGCCTCACCCCCCAAGCCGCAGAAGGCGAAGGTGGGGACTGGGAGAATGAAGAGCCACCCACTGTAGGAGACGATCAGGTTTGAGACCATCTAAGGAACCTGAAGGTGCACAAGTCCATGGGACTGGATGAGATCCATCTGTGGGTCCTGAGGGAACTGGCAGATGAAGATGCTAAGTCACCATCCATCCACTAGCCACTACCCACTGCCACTATTTGAGAAGTCGTGGCAGTCCAGTGAAGTTCCCGCTGACTGGAAAAGGGGAAACATAACCCCCAGTTTTAAAAAGGGAAAAAAAGACGACCCAGGGAACTACACGCCAGTCTCACCTCTGTGCCTGGGAAGATCATGGAACAGATGCTCCTGGAAGCTATGCTAAGGCACATGGAGGACAGGGAGGTGATTCGAGACAGCCAGCATGGCTTCACCAAGGGCAGGTCCTACCTGACCAACCTAGTGGCCTTCTATGATGGACTGGCTATATCAGTGGACATAGGAAGGGCTACAGATGTCATCTATCTGGACCTCTGTAAGGCCTTTGATGCGGTCCCCCACATGCCAGAACAGTACAAATCAACACTTCAAGTGTAGTAGATTATTTAACAATGAAACTGTGTGGGATGAGAACAGACCTCACCACAGCTTTATATACAAATCCAAGAAGACCTATGCTTTCTGCCACGTTCACTGAAGCTTCTACTACATCTTACCACAGCAGGCATCTATCATAAAGATTTACGTGTTGCCCTTTAGAATAGTATTTTTGCATCATTTTTTATCAGAAAGCAGGGGAACATTATAAAACATCTCACAACTAAGCAAAAACTAAGCTCGAGAAGTGGGCCCGTGTGAACCTCATGAGGTTCAACAAGGCCAAGTGCAGGGTCCTGCACCGAGGTTGGGGCAACCCCCAGTATCAATACAGGCTGGGGGATGAAGGGATTGAGAGCAGCCCTGCTGAGAAGGACTTGGGGGTACTGGTGGGTGAAAAGCTGGCATGAGCCAGCAATGTGCGCTCGCAGCCCAGAAGGCCAACCGTACCCTGGGCTGCATCAAAAGAAGCATGGCCAGCAGGTCGAGGGAGGTGATTCTGCCCTTCTACTCTGCTCTGGTGAGACCCCACCTGGAGTCCTGCGTCCAGCTCTGGAGCCCTCAGCACAAGAAAGACATGGACCTGTTGGAGCGGGTCCAGAGGAGGGCCAGAAAAACAATCAGGGGGATGGAACACCTCTCCTATGAAGAAAGGCTGAGAGAGTTGGGATTATTCAGCCTGGAGAAGAGAAGGCTTCGGGGAGACCTTATTGCAGCCTTTCAGTACTAAAGTGGGGCTTCTAAGAAAGATGGGGGGACAAACTTTTTAGCAGGGCCTGTTGCGACAGGACAAGGGGGAATGGTTTTAAACTAAAAGAAGGTAGATATTAGGAAGAATTTTTTTACAATGAGGGTGGTGAAACACTGGAACAGGTTGCCCAGAGAAGTGGTAGATGCCCCATCCCTGGAAACCTTCAAGGTCAGGTTGGACGGGGCTCTGAGCAACCTGATCTAGCTGAAGATGTCCCTGCCCACGGCAGGGGGGTTGGACTAGATGACCTTTAAAGGTCCCTTCCAACCCAAACTACTCTATGATTCTATGAATCTCTTCTTCTAAGATCACCCGTAGAAATAATTTGACCAATTAAAACTTGTCACGTATTTGTAAAGAACAAAAAGCAACATGTAGAAGAGGTTTTATACAGTAACTGCTGGTTTTCGTCTTAGTAGATGGTAAAATAAAGTGATTTAAATTCAGCTTTAAAGCATTCCTACAAGTACAGATCCTTTTCCAAGGTTAAGCAAGCCATGGACATAGCTAATATGAAGTCTACAACCACACCCAGGATTCTAGGGTAACAGAACAAGAACACAACCTTAATTTCAGTTTAAAAATGCAATAGAAAATTAAACTGCATTTCTAGTCCAAATGATTGATAAGAAAGGCTTGGAAATGTGATTCAAGTGTAACAGATACACAGACAGCAGTCTGGGGATAGCTGAACAATTGATCCAACAACATGATTTGCCTTGCCATTCACCCTGGGGTATTAAATCTAAAACTTGCTACTCCTGAGGGCCCAATAAAAAATAGCCTATCAAAGAATTCTGCAGATGACAGGAGGAGAGAGGGCAGTAAGTCTATGTGAAAATATCAGCTCTTGTGAAGAATTGTAATCTGGGCTGTGTTATGCGTTTATCTTACAAATCCACGATGCTGTTCTGCACAACTGGAAGTTTTCCTATGAGCCAGAAAAAGTCAAGTCTAATGTGGGAGTATTTACAAAGCACCGGGTTCCAGCCAATATGTAACAGCGTTTCATAAATGCTGAAGTCAAATGGGGAAAAAAGCATTTTAAACTGCTTTTTTAGACAAACCTAACCTCATAGCAATATCCTATCCATCCTGCCCAAAGTGCTGCCAAGAACTAACAGTTCCTTAAGAAAATACAGCAATTTATCCTGCTCATGCACATTTCATTTACAAACCAACTTAAGGCAGCACTTTCATAGGCAACTCTTATCAAGTAAATTAACCACATTTGAAGGAATGATGTGGGAGCCTTTCTTAAATCTTTTAAGAGGGAAAAAACCCTAACTGGGTAGCAGCTCCCTTCCCAGTCAGCTCCACATTTTGAAAAAGGTATATGTTTTTTTAAAAAGAGCAGGAACATGAAGGCATAAGAAAAATTGATTTTGCAGAGGCACTTTCAGTTCTCAAGTGATTTAGTTTGTAACTCAATGTTCCTTTGTAAAAAAAAAGGTGTAGTTTAAGATAGAAGACCTATCTTTAGGTTAGAGAGGCTTTTCTCTATGAGTAACTGCAGCTGGAGTACTTGCAAGTAATTTTAACAATTTTGGATCTGGCATCAGTGAAAATCAAAAATACCTGTAATCAATTCTTTCCATAACATGTTAGCAACCTAGATACTCAAGTAGGTTAATAATTTTAAGATATGTGTCAGAGGAAAGAAGTACTGCATTTGAGATCTGAAATATAAAGCTATCATACCTTACAAGGAGGAACACATTTACAGCTAAAAACTTTTGCAGCTTTATATTTACTACTCAAGGAGTTGGAAGATGAAACCTTGGGGAGTTTAATGGCTGGGCACTTATACAGGGCAAGGAAAGCATTCCTGATTTTTCCTTGAGTACATGAAAACTAGCTACTTAAATGACTAGGATGCAAAACTTGAGGCAGTAGCACAAAGACTAAAAGTAACTCATCCAGACACATCTAAGAGGGTTCCACCAGTGAAGAACCAATGAACTGATCAACAAAATATTGTTCCTGCTTCACAAAAGTTGTATTTGTTTGTCCTCATTTAATAATTACACAATTTTTTTAAAATGTGGATTTTAAATTTAAAAAATAGACTTATCGACTTCAATTTATTATCTTAATTGTTGAAGCTTCAAATATACAGTAGCATAAAGAACCTATCAAAAAATAACTAAAATTGGCAAGTATCTGCTTCTCAGCATTCCACCCAAACAAAATGTCGGTGTTGATAAAATCCACTTTTTAAAACATGTATCCTTGCAAATCTTAAGTACTGTCATCTCATCTCCCTGTTGGAGTTTGATTGATTACGCCTTTTCCTTATGTTCATTAATCTCATCACCTTATCTTTTACACCACTTCATTTTAGCAGAAAGGCAATAATAAAACCCTCATCCATTATCCTTTTACGCATCTAGTCAAGCGGAAATGGTTAATAACATGCTACAAATTGAACTTCAATCACCTCATTTTCTCCTTTGTCGAATGCACATTAAAGTATATTCCAAAAGTGCAATTTGTTTTACAGGGGAATTTGTGTTATATTGCTACAGACAACTAAAATTAAGTGTTTCTCAGTTTGGTTATTAAATATATCCAACTGTCCTTTTATCTCTGATACTAAAACATTAACTCATTTTATTAGGGTGTAATAATACAAGAGCCTTATCTCCCAGAACACAGGGACATCTAGTCTGCCTAATAGTAAGTGTTATACAATGGGTCATTTATCTTTTTTTTTTAAAATATGCTTCTGATAGTTTATGAATTGGTACATTATTGCAGATGAAATAGCTCTCCATTTAAAAAAAGTTAATTTGTTTACATGCAGGCTTATCTTCAAATGCAAGCCCCATTAGAGAAGCGGTCTATAACTGTCAGAGCAAGTGAAGAGGGAAAATAGGTGGATGTAGAAAAATTTAGAGCCCAGTAATTTAACTCTGATCACCAATTTCCTGTTTGAATATTAACTGTGTTCCACAGGCACTTTGCAAATATTCTATGATCCTAAAAGGATTCTACAGAAACACTAATTGAAATAAGAGTCCCAGAACTCTTTTTGTGAACTTTCCTTATCATTCCAAATACAGGCATATCTTAGCAAACTAAAATAAATGAAATTTTTTTTTAAAAAAAAGCCCATCTTAAAAAAAAAAGTTCCCAAAGAGACATGTTTGGAGTTGTTTCTTCCAAAAAAATAAAAGGGTGGGTGAAATTCTAGTTCTATTTAACTCAGTGACAGTAATCCCTTTCACAGAAGGGGGGCAAGATTTTCTCTGCTGTTTTCGTATCCCCCTGGAAAAATTTTCGCTTGCAGTTTGGTCATTATCTCAATGAAACAAGACTAGTTTGACTAGCTTCTCAATAAAATTGCATATCAAGATAAACAAATATAACCACAAATAGCGTGCAACTATTACAGTAAAAAGGTATTTTCCCATGCTTTGTCTCATCTCAATTCTATGGAAACTCGGTGTTAATCTTCTAAGAAGCCTGAGAACATCAAAGTTCCTACCTTTACTCAAGGAAGATTGAATTAGGGAGACAGGCGTTTTTATTACCATAAAAACTTGCAATAGTTAGTGTTACAGTATATATATACACTAATGATTTAAAAAATGAAGTAATGACTATCTTTTACATTAAAGCAAAGCAAAGCACAAACACACAGCTCTAATTAACTTATAAAAAGATGTAAAATCACTTTTACATTTCCCTCGGTGGCCTACCTTTTTTCCAACTCTCTTGTCCATTAACAGCTTGTCTTATTTCCCAAGCCATTCAAACACTGTTTCCTCTCTCCTGCTCTATCATCTTCCATTCAGCCTGCAGTTTCACAAGCATTTTTGCAGGTGGCTGCCCAGCTCATGTTGCACCTCATCTCATCCATCCCCAGTCACTTTCTACTGCTACCCCAAACCCTCTGTTCTAACGGTAGTATGTTTGAGGTCATGCAGTAAGCTGGAGTCGGATAAGCGATTCAGATAGAAAGTAACCCAGGGTGGGGAGAAGGAAAAAAATGAAAGGGTGAAGGAGATGATGAGAAAGGTTTTTGTCTGACTCACTTCCCCACTCAAAACAACCACTCAAAACACCTTCCCAGGAACACCTGGGGAAGGGGGAGGAACAAGATGATACGACGGCACGTCAGGACTGCTTAAGCCAGTACTATCACTGAAAGGAATGCTTCTAAAACTTTGGTTTAGTAAAATCTTGACTCCAGTCAGACCAGCCTCTACGTATGATTAGTTTGGTTTTCAGTCACGCACCTCTCCAGTTTCTTCCATTTCTCTAAGTGTTAAAAAGAAGCCACTCATTAATGTCTGAAGCTCTGCTGTGCACCTTCTCTAGAGACGGTCTTAAAGCACTCCTTTAATGCCGTGCCTCTAAAAGCTTCAACAGTTTGCTGACACAGATAGCTGCTGGTTTCATGCTGAAAATTTCTTCTTTGGTCTTTGAAAATGTCTTGTTTCTTGTTTTCTTGTACTTCGGCAAGAAGTAGCTATCTGTTGCTTCTGGTTCTGCATTTAGAGAGGAAGATCTCTGGCCTGTGTTTGTAAATACTGCCACAGTCCATGACTAGGACTGTACTGCACCCTAGTAATACAAAAAGCATTCTGCTTCTTCAAAGCACAGGACATCTTCACACTACTTTGTCTATGTTCGTGACGCATTCAGCCTTGGAATAAGCAAATTCAATTCTTACTGAAAGAAATAATTTGACCACTCAATAATTCAGGCTTCTTCATCTTCATAAAGTTTGAAGTACTCAACTACTTTTTGAGCTATCCCAAGCTACATTTAATCTTGACTCAAACATACATAAACGAGTTAATATGCTTGCCATCCACTCATTGCCGAGTCACTGAATTAGACCAAAAATATTGATTATTTGCTAAAACCTGCATGCTTAAACTTTCTTTTCTAGTTTCACATATGAAGACCAAAATTGCAGTTGGCATCAAAAACTCCTATTTCAGCATGACTTGCACAAAGTCAGCACTTCCAGGTAGCACCTTAAAATACTAGAAGCATATCAACATAAAGAATTTTAAAAATACAAATTTCTAGACTATGTGCATATATAGAATTTGATCTAAATCATCAACTGATTTCTTTTTTTCATTTTGATCATTTTTCTGAAAGCTATCTTTCAGAAAACTGCTTTAAGTACCCTCTCTTAATAACATCTCCCTCTTCTGAATGTATAACTGAAGAGGTTTTCTACTTGTTTCCCTTTCGTTATTTAATCTAGATTAAAACAGATGTTCAAGACAGCCTTTTAGGTTCTTTATGAGAAAGCCTATACCCAAGTGAAATAAATAGGGAACTAGAGCAAAGTACAAACCTAAGAAGTTTCTAAATTGCCGTCTGTAGTTTACCGATAGAGGTGCAAGTTTACACAATGTAAGTTCAACCCTTCAGCTGATGCCACACTTTTGCAAAATGTAAATCACTGATGCTATACTACTTGAATGCGGCAATTTATTGCAGAAATAAATGAACAACTGAATACTAAACAACTCAACATGAGTCTTGATTCTAGTCTCTAACCACCATTTCTGTACCACATAACATGTCATCATCCATAAGTAAATGAGTTAATCAATTTAATGAGGATTCAGACAAATCGGCTGCCTAATGAGCACTCAAACTGATGTGGCAAGGGTTATGCTCCAGTGCTGACAAAATCAGTTTGATGAAACTGTGACAAAAGCAGCAAAGCACTATTCCTTCAGCATATATTCCTGCATCTTATTAACATGAAATTATAATCACTATTTGCAAACTGTACAGGGAAACCATTTATTGTGTAAGTCATGTAAACATATGCTTTATCTACTCTTCTTTCCAGCAAACCTGTGTATGTTGTTGGAATTCAGTTTAGTAATTATTCAGTTCTTTTCGAAAATGGCATCAGATAGAGTTGTTTAAAGTAATTTAGATTGAGTATGCCAAGAGAATTTCCAGAGACATTACGTTGTATGATTTTCCATTTTATGAACATGCCATTTGACAATAAATATAAAATAAACCAACCAAAATAAATCAAAATATTCTGCAGCTTTGCAAACAGTTCAGAAAATTAACACTGGAATCTCTTTAAAAGCAAATAGAAAAAATCCAACTCCAGTTTTTAGCTGAATGGTAATGCTCTTATGCTGATTTCCCAACACCATAATGCTAAGAAACAAAAATCACAGGCCAAGGAAAGAAATTAACATAACTAGTATCTTAACTACTTTATCAGAATCCTTTAATCAGGGCTCCTGTAAGAATTTTCTAGCGGTACTAACTAGTTATGTCTAGGTTCAAAAGGGCCAAGGAGTGTCCAGAAGACTTGAACATAAGACTTGAAAATAATTAAAAATGGAAATCTGTCATGTAAAAAAAAGCCATAATTAAAAAAAGTAAAACTTAACTCTTACTTTCCAAGTAGTATCTGTCTAGAAAACTTTCTGCAGGGAAGGAGAAGCACCTCTGCACAGGGTTGTTTAAATGCAAGAGATACAAACGTATATCAGAAAAGTTTTTACATGTAATAGCCATACTTAAAAGCAGTTTCTAAACAGCATTGGTGTACCTGCAGCCATACAGATCATATAACCCTGCGCTAGGGTTACAAGAATAAATTTCTGGATGTTTTCATAGAACCAGCAACAATTTAATATTTATACACTAATGACTTTCCTTTCTCCAGGGGAAAGCGTCATACCTGTAATATCTGATTGCTACCCTATGAGCACTTCAAGGAGGGGGAAAAAAAAATGGTAGAAGTCACAATTGTTGCCCAGGAACATGGGTTGGAGCAGCTTTAAAATTTCAGCACAAAGTTAGAAGAAACAACTGTCTTTTACATGAGGACACACAACTTCAGATATGAATGAAATTGCATTCTCTGGAATAGGGATCTTTGGCTTTGGGATCTGTGTTTGAAAAGCAATCCAGAGACAATGTAAATGATGTTGCGTCCAACACATATAGAAGGATGTCAAACTGCCAAAAGAGTAATTAGGAACATTCCCAAAACAAGAAATACATATGTGTATTTTTAACAAAAACCACATAAATATTACATTAGAACAACAGTAGAAATCAGTGGCAGTTGACAATACTAACTGGTATATCCCCACACTATTTTAACACCAGACACTTTCTCCCCAAAGGACAGCGTTATTCATGACACGGTGATTTAAGTCTGAAAGGGTTGAACTTTCCACTTCCTTGATTCTTATCACAACACACCCCATATACATTTCCAATCCATTTAAAGGATCTCGATTAAAATCCTAATTCACCTGTTATCATTCGACGAGGTCACAGTCTATGGTTATGGCTCCACCGCAGCTTGGTGCTCCCCATTGGCGT
>NW_009214887.1:70946-73177 GCF_000690835.1 Fulmarus glacialis
AATTCAGCCACTACGTCTACACGCTGAAACTTCTCCCGAGTTAGTTAGTATTTCCAAACATCATGTAATATTTAAATTTTTAAAAGTTTTTATCCCTCTTGAGACCACACAAAGAAATAAATAAAGTGCACGTAAATCAGGTTTTGCTGTGTAACCAGATGTCATTAGAAAGTGAGCAACTGCTCCCAATCAATAGTGGCTTTACTCAGAACTGGGAAAACTTTAGTCTCATTATGATGGTCGACAATGGAGAACTCCTTAATACATAAACGCAGAAGAAACAGATGGCTAAAGAAACCCATCTATTTCTGAAAAGGGCAGTGGATAGCAAGACTTCTTCAGTTCCTACAGACATAGAGGTTATAGAAAAGGCACGTCTTAATTCCTGCAGAATTTCTCTTTGCTTCATGACGGAAATAACTACCAAAAGCTTAACAGCAAGGTATTTATCTCTCCAAAAATAATGTCAGCTCCTCAGCTGCTTTTACAGCAAACTTAGAACAGGTGAAATGTAGGTACCAAGTCCTTCTGAGAGACAATAATGAACACCTATTTTAAATGTCCACAAAGCAAATATACAGAGTTCTGGGCAGTGGAGGCACAATGCAAATAGACATCTAACCTCTTCATGTACCCTCTAGCCCACGTTTTATTAACTGCAAATGAAGACAATGAGGATACTCAAGGAAAATGCTCAGGGCTCTCATTCATGTAGTGCCGACATTTCCCAAGACTAAATGCAAAGCCGTGGATTGAAGTAGGTACAGTACAGCTGCTCTCTGGTCTGTGACAGCACATTATCTTGCCATTGAAACTCATACAATTAATCTGTGTATCACACTTACTCATCAGGCTTCATGCCAAAGACCTGCAGAATAGGAGACAATGTTACACTGCCTGTGGGACAATCAAGTATTTGCCTCTTACCTAGAATGAACTAGAATACCACGTAGGAGATCATCTTTGCTTTCAACATGTGTATTTATGCCAATGAAACCATCTGACATGCAATTAAACTGAATTGTTATTTTAGTAGATCACATGCTCTTTAGTCATACTTTCATATCACAGATGTTCACAGAAAATATTAACTCAGTCTCTATTGTATACATACGCATACTACACTAGCAATCCAGCTTGAAAGAATTCACGCTGATGTCCACTGAATCCAGCTATGAAACTTATTCAAGAATCCTGGGGGTCCAAATGTGCTTCCCCCTACTTTACTGCATGCCAGAGATTCCTCTTGGTTACTCCAGGTCACTGGAAGGTATTTCTTCAATCTGAAGGTTTCCTTCTATGGATCCAGCTGACTTGCTATGGATGATTTCCTGACATATGTATACATAGTAATGATTCTCCCTTTTTACATACCCTATGCCTCAAGTTGCAGTCAATCGAGAGACTGTATCCATGGGAAAGAATCTTTCAGACTGTGTGCAAGTGGGACCTTCTATTTTATTTCTCCACCTCCATTTTTTATACATGTGCCTAACTGTATTTTCCATTCTGAATGTTGTAAAGAAATGCTTTTATTTCTATTTTAACCTAGCCTGGATTGAGTTAAGGATGATTTCAAGATAATAGGATACATCGAGGCATTGCTCTCCCAGGAGCATAATAAATCTATAAACTAGGGTACTAGGGCACATTAGTGCATGCCTCAATTCTCCTCCAGAGTATCCAAAGGATGACAGAACATGTGTCCAAAAAGCTGCAGGGGTTGAAAGCTTGTGTCATAGAGGTCAGAAGAAGAAGAAGAATCTTTTAATAACTAGAGCCACTCAGAAGGGCTAACAGGAATGCAGCAAAACGCTGGAGTGTATATCCAAACACGAAAGATCCTCATTGCCGTTTGTAACACAAGCCAATATAAAAAAAAAATTTCTGATATCCAAACCCTCATGTCTACAAAATGCCTGGGGGAAAAAAGACATTACCTTTCCAGGTGAAAAACCTGTACCTCTTCCTACAATCCAGAGGATGCACAAAAGAGCAACCCTTGTGAAAAGCAGACCGAGAGCATCACTTCCACAGCTATTTAAGCAAACATAAATCGAGGCTGCTGCAGTACCACACTCCCTGGTCAAACATCTGCTATACCAAACATATCTTGCACTAGCACAAACACCAGGTAACGATACACAGAAAACTATTTCAGGGAGTTCAGCCAGCTGAAAACTGGCTCTGTTAGGGTGGGGGGGATTCTTTTTTAAATAGATCAGCCTGCT
>NW_009214887.1:73190-89736 GCF_000690835.1 Fulmarus glacialis
CAGAGTTGGTACAATGGCAGAGTCAGAGCAGGAAGGGCAAGACCACAGCAGCTCAGACCTCACTTGCTCTAAGTTACCTGAGGGAGTTTGTAGTTGTAAGTTGAGTTTTACTACCCACACACACAATATCACACAAACAAAACAGGGGACCCCAAACAGCTTGGTACCATAAAATGTCCCATTTCTATCTTTCTCACCAGTTATAATGGTACAATGGCAGAGTCAGAGCAGGAAGGGCAAGACCACAGCAGCTCAGACCTCACTTGCTCTAAGTTACCTGAGGGAGTTTGTAGTTGTAAGTTGAGTTTTACTACCCACACACACAATATCACACAAACAAAACAGGGGACCCCAAACAGCTTGGTACCATAAAATGTCCCATTTCTATCTTTCTCACCAGTTATAACAACTTCCCATACTGACAGGACATGGCAAAAGAAATACTTTTTCTTTAAGGAGTTTCTGAAGGCTGCAGGAAGGACAGAAAAAACACACTGCAGACCACCAATTAAAAAAAAACCTCAGCCTATAAAAGATCTCCCATTACTGAAGCTATTCAGATTATTTAAATATTCACAATAATAATTAGAGAGAGAATCTCTAACACTACATATTAAGAAACTAATTATGTAATCACATATCTACAAGAACAAATAATGGTAAGTGATAAGTATGTCAGGGTGTAGAATTTTCACACATTCCACGATTGTTTTTTTAATTGTTCTGTGCACCTCTCTGTCATGAGAGGAATGCTTTTGTTGCTATCTGTGGAACTGAAAACTGCATAGTAAAGTACATATGCCTTCTTTTTAAATGGCATGAGAACCTGATATTTAATTATAAAGAGTATAAAAGCATAAAGAATGTAACAAAACTTTTAACAGGTCTTAAGGCATCCAGAATATCTGTTTTGTATTGCTGACTAATATTTTAACCATCGCAAGGTGGAAGTGCAAGTTTAAGGGCCATGGAAGGTAACGCATGGTACATTAACTGTCTTTTTCTGTGCAATCTACAGTGCACAAAATACAGCTACAAATAAAAAATGTTTCCTTGGTGAAATAAACACTGCCCTTTCAACAGCATTAGGCAAGTAACTTCCAAGCAGGCAGCTTCACTGCTGGAGTGAATCACAGCTGCAGTAGCTTCCTGCCATTCCCTAGAGACCACAGAGAGAGTTCTCCTAGGTGCTATAAAGGAGCAAAACACAAGACATTTACCAAAAGAAGAGCAAACCAGTCTTGTAAGTGGTAAATGACCTGTCCTGAGTTTCTGTGACTCATCCTAATTTACACATTGAGTTAGTGTCACAACCCATCCATTTCACTTAGGGAATACTGTTGCGTCCAGAAGAAAGGGGATATGCAGGGAAAGATGCATGTGGCCAAAGACTGGCAAGATGTGCCTCACCAATAAAATCACTATTCCTTCAGAAAAGTGGCCAGGGTCTCCAGTAAGGTCTTCTAGGTACTACTCTAAAATGAAGAATGATCCACTTTAAAACAGAATTAAAAGCTCATCCCATGATCCAAAGTGTGTCATATATGAACACATAGAAGGTTCTTGTGTATAGACGATGACAAAAGACATGCCCTTGTTTTACCTGTGTATGCATAAATAAACATTTATAGATTTTATTAAAATCGAGGCTAGAATACATATCATTTTCTCTCAGCAGAAATTTACAGGAGTAAATTCTTTGCAAATACTTGTCAGATTTGGATAAATGTTTGAGATCCACCCTTGTATTTTTTCACTAGCCTACCTTCCTTCTGCAGTGAGGCATAAATTTTCTTTTAAATATACTGCACAGTAGTAAACACCGCTCGTGAATATAAGATTTATAGCACATTAATAAAATCATATAGGCTCACTGGCCTTAAATATATGAGGCACACAATTTAAGTTTTCATGACTACCTCAAAAGAGACCTAGAGTTGCCATGCAGCATGTTTAAATCTACAGAGTATTTATACCTACACATCATTCACCTCTTACCTATCTCTAATTATTTATTTTCTCCAGTACAGGACAAACTTCTGAAAGATTAATATTATACATTAGGAGTGATATTTACTTTATTAGTTTAGGGTTAGGAAAAAAAGCAAAGCAATACTTACCTACAAGCAACAAGAGAGCATGGGACCTTAAGATTTGTTTTGCATCAAAGAGAAATAAAAAACATTAAAGGTTAAATATAATACCTAAAAGCAGTGAAAGAGAGGTAGGAGGCAGAACAACAAAAATATCTAGAATACAGACTCCAACAACCAACAGAATAGTATCTGCAAATATCTTGGCGGATACCCTTGAAAAACAAATACCTATGACACAACATAAAGTGCTAAAGTGTAGAGATAGTAAAAAATTTCTGAAATATAATTTTCATTGATACATATATATATATCAATTCACTGCTGGAACTGTAAACCAATCAAATTGTTGTATATCAATTCAAGTAGAAATTGCTCATGAGAAATACTATTTTTTATTAGTCAAACTCCACACTGTGTGGAGGAAAGGTTTCAAAGTTGTTTTTAAAAAGAGTGAAATGTTTACATTGTTAAACAAAAAAAGGATTCTGATTCAAAAAATGTCTTGGTTTTGACTGCTTAATTAAATTTTGGAGATTATTGATCATTGCTTTCCATTATTGTCACATCCCCCGAAAGTGCTAGGTGGTTGATACTTAAAGCCAAGAGGTCAAAATAAAACAAAATATTTAAATTGACACTTTTTTTTTTTAATACCACTAGTTCACATCCATTTTTTGAAGTTTTGACTTGTCACCTTATTCCAGGGGTAGCAGGAAAAAAAAAAACAACTCAAAATTGGCATAATAGGAAAATGGTTTCTTTCTGACTCTGCCAGGCTCTTCTTTGTTTTATAACAATGTAATACAACTCAGTTAAATGAGTTATTGTGGACTTAGGTCAGCACAGGTAAGATTAGAACCCAGACCAAGAGTAACAGGAGGCAAATCTTTAATCCTTTAAAGGTTCCCCCTGCACTGCCAAAACTTTGCAAATAAGACGAGTCTTCCCTAAATGGGCAACTGAAGATACCTTGTTACAAGGAAAATCTTAGACAAAGCCAACACAATCACACTTTCACCAGCTTTTCCTACACCTGCCTCAAGCATGAGACTAATTAGGGATATATTTGGGATGGATAAGGTAAGCCAGCACATGCTGGTCTGACCAGCTCTGTTTTGTACTAGTCATTACAAGCCAGAAAAAGTTAAGGCAGCCACACAGTTGCTCTCACTTGCACTGAATGCTAAGTAAGTTTCCTGCACTGAAGAGTAATTTTCTATTTCAATTTGTCTCCCAAATCAGAAGATCCATTTATTCCTACAGCCATAAGCACCAGTCAACATGCATACTGTAACATGAAAGCCTATGGGAAAATCAGCAACGGTATAATTGTCGAATCCCTAACATACAGAAAACACCTGAAATCATTGACCAAAAGGTATCTTAGTCAAAAGCTGGTAGACATTTTTTATCCACCAAGAGACTGACGCAGAGAACATTCCCAGCAGGCTCAAAGAAATCACACTTCAGGTTTACATTCCAGTGCGGCAGAGCGGAGCAAGCTCACATGTAACAGCAACCCATCCCAGCACAACGGGGGGACACTGAAGATTTCCATTCTGCCTGCTATGCAGCAGATGTGGGAAGGGGGGCCACTAAGCAGGTAACTCATCGTTTGCCTTGATTTAATTCAAATGAGAAAATGAAATGCCAGGAAGAATATTCTGAAGAATAGGAGGAAGCAATTTTCCGATCAGTGAAAAATTCTCATGCTCATGCGCTAGCAGAGAGCAGAAATCGGTCAAGAGGTTTCTTTAGAAAATGGCTCTTTCAAAACAAATTTCCATGAAAATCTCTTTTTCCCCGAGTGCAGGTCATTACACCATTTGATCAGCATAAGCAACAGAAAACTTATTTCACCGGGACATTAAGGAGTAGAAGACTTGAGTAAAATCTATTTAAACCAGTACAGAAATACAGTTTATAATCAGTCCTCAAATTCTAGCACACATCGTCAATATAATGGTAGATAAGAAGACCTGTGGTAGGTCTTTGCTGTGGTAGGTAAGAAGACACCAAAAACAGCTAAAAAGTTTCAAGACGTAAGCAAGCTACACAATTCTGAATTTATGTACGAGAATCAGTCCTCAACAAACCCATCTTTCAATTTTGCTGTTTTATGACGCAAATTACACAGTTAGAATAGAACACCAGCTCTCCAATATCAAATACTAAACACAGTCTACTTTTCCTATGAAAGCCTTATCTTTCCAAAGACTTTGGAAGTTGCACACAGGAACAAAAGTAGATTAAGCCACCCTTGCAATAAAACGATGGCTACCAAATGTAACTAAGAACGTACAAGGTATCTTACGTATGTACACAAATACGCATAGTAACATGAAGATAAAATTAAATCTTTGAGATCCAATGCTCCTCAATTTTAATTTACATAATGTATACATACACTGAATATCTACAACTCCATGTGTTTTTTTATTTAGAAGCACAACTTGTTGAACACCAATAATGTGTTCAGATCTGTAGAAGGTTACAAAGTGAAAACTTCGGATGTCCCAAATAAGCAAAAAGCTGTTCCATGCTGGCATAAATTTGTAGGAACCTTACCAATGATTTCATAAGAAAAACGTAGAGCTACACACTGAGGTCTCCTAAAAAACACAACCTAAAAGTTATTGCTTCATCTTAATACAGATAAATACTTCTTTCAAAAATTCTTCTAACATATGACATAGGTATATATAATCTCTATATATATTTAAATCCATTACTTTTAAATAATAACTCTTTGGGAGAACAAAAATTACTTTTGTACATTTGTACATCATCTAGCAAATTCAGTCCTGACTTCATCGGCACAATCATGATACAATCATTAAATAAAAGTGATCGTAATGCAACCTTCCTCGCAGTAAAATTGGATAATGTACATAATACATTGCATCCTATTGATTCTGAAATGACTCAGTGGAAGAGACTCTGTGCCACAGTCTCCAAAAGAGCTTACACTTAGTTATTTAGCATAGCCGAAGTGTAGTCATTTTTCAGAGGAGTTTACTTATCAACATTCTTTATATTAACATTACACTCTGAATTGTATACAATATTTTCACATTTGCAATATTTAATGCAATATGCTTTGTTGCAAGAGACAAAAGAAAAGGATTCTGATTCTTAGTAGGGCCTTTGCAGTACCTCTGGACACTTCCAAAACAGAAATAACAGAAGTGGTAAGCTAAATTAGATCTCTAGCGTGGATGGGCTTGTTTGCTTTGAGGGTTTGGGGGGGTTTTGTGATTTTTTTTTTTTTTCAAATTGACTTAGTTAAATAATTTAATCACGTCTAAAGACTCTGGATTAATAGAAATTCTTCACTTATAAATCTACTTGAATCCACATCTAACAGCACTTCGAGATTTGTTCAGAATAAAAGATGACAAATACTGGAGATATGGTTGTGATTCCCCCCATTTCAGGAAAAGAAAAACTTAAAACATAGTGAATAAAGTGTCAGCCTTTAAGTTTCAATACAGCATGGGGAAAAAAAAAAAAGAAGAAATGTACTACTTAAAAAAATGTTTCAGAAAAATCGTAGAGGTATCAAAGCACTATCAACCTTTCTATTAAGCAATACAAAGGACCAGTAATGACTTCAGATTTCAGGTAGGCCAGTCTTTAATTGCCAATTTCTTTGACAACAATGTATTAATTTCAGGTATGCTTAAAGAATCAACGTATCTTGAATCTTCCTGACTAACATACACCATTTTTAAACAGCACAACCATCTAAAATGTTTTTTGTCAAATGATGCTTTAACTTTGTTCTAAATGTTTAAGGTTGGGGTTTTTTTCCTTACTTTTCCTGTAGTTTGTTTACAATTAATTTTTGAAATAATTTTTCTTTGTAGCCTTCTGGAAGTGTTCAGGCAAATGCTAAATTGATTGTAATGTATTGCTAACATCTGTAACGTATTGATCATTTTACTCCTAAATCCTTCAAACATTTGCACATAAGTAAACCAGCTGATCCACAACTGCTTCTAGACTGGGCCTAAACAACTTAGCACAAATTTATATTTAGAAAAGTATTTTTTGTGCTTGGCTATTATTCTACAATTAACTTCAGAAGTCCCCATATAATCTGCATTTTAGCATTCAGAATTTTGATTACTTTTTTCTTTTTTACAGCTACACACATTGCCTCCATAAAAAGAAGCTGGTTTAAAATTATCACTCTGCTAGTCTATACGTTGTCAAAACGTACTGGAACTCCATTTTATGTTGCCTGTATGCATTAACCTTCTTACTGTAAAAAATTGTCTGTTAGGTACTAACACGATGAAGTACCTGTCTTAGAAATTATAGACTGGTTTAAAATGCAGAGTGCTTCAAAATTGAAACGGAACTATCAGGTCTCAAACAAATTTGTGAAAAAATAAATTACCGCAGTAAGCCTAAATAGATATATGCTTACATTCACAAGTTTTGGATCTTTTGCTTTCATTATATTTGCCATATTAAAATATAACATGTGCTTTCAATGACTTAGATTAGCAAGATGATCAGAACAACTTTGAAGTATATCGCATCAGGAATGTGCCATCGACGCAGGGGGTTTTTTTATTCAGGTATATTTGATCGTGGCAAATTGTAATGCCCGTTTAAAAACTGAACAAACCCTAGCTCTTAAAACTTTATTTACTAACGCCGTTTATTCCTAAATTGCTTGAAAATAACTTGACAAAGCTGACGTTCCAAACAAAGACCACACTTCCTGCTCTCATACGGAATCTGGAACACCATCAATGTTTTGTTCAGCTTGCATAAGTCACAACTGATTGGCCACAGTCCCTGTGGGCATGCCATTTCATCCAGACTGGACGGTTCATTAGTCATAATTACTATAACTGTACAGCAGAGACTGCAGTTTTATCTCATCATACATCTTTGATAAAGCTGCTTCTATTTCTGCTTCATCAGCATGTGAAGTTACATTATTGGAGCTTTTATTTTCCAATCTGTGATTAACATTGGTTGTTCTGCTTAGGAATTGTGTACCAAAATTCAAGATAACATACAAAGTAAGGCCACGATGTGACCACCGTTTGAACTTTGTGTTAAAAATCACGCAGCAGTTATTGCTACAGAGGAAGAATAGATTCTGAAACAACAGAGTCGCTAAGAAAATTTAACAAAGAAAATATCAACAATGCAGTTTGTAAGAGAATAAGACTGTTGGTTTCTAATGCGAACTGTGACACATTAGAAAAATCTATCAGTTCAGTATGAAGATTAGACATGGGAAATTTTTGACAACTGCTGGGTCAATCAGCATTTTTCATACAGCGTTTATGCAACTGCAGAAAAGTAAAGCCTGCAACATAAAGAACCATGGTGAAAACTGACAGCTAAAGCACTGCACTACAGTTAGTAAACAGATGCTAAAACACTTAAATCTAATAACAAATGTGAATGCAATCTTTAACAAAATGCGTTTTAAACATATAGAAGTCCCACATTAGGGCATTTCCTTGTTGTGGTGCTTGTTGCTGATTTTTACCTCCTATTGTGTGATAATAGGAAACACAAAGACTAGTGGTACCATCTGAATGTGCAACGTGTACCCATGATAGGCCACATAAACAGTCATAATCGACAGTTACATGCAGGCACTGAGGCTGCAAAAATCCCAGAGTAATTAGTGTTGTCTGAATGCAATGACATCTGTTTTCTCATGGTCCTCTAGACTTGTCAGGCCAATAAGATGTATATGAAAAAATATGACAAGCATTGCAAATGCCCTTCTGAAAGGTCTCACTTTGGGAAAAGCTGAAGAAATGACACATGCCACCTCTTTTTTGCCAATATACCTAACAGCCAAAGCTCCAAGATTTGAAAAGGTCTTTTGAGTCATTTTACGTTTGACTATGAAAGGTTTACTCAGAACATAGCACTGTGCTTAGGAAAGACTATATCGCAGCAGGTTTTGTTCTTTTAAAAAAGCAAGCTTCATTAACAGAAGAGGAATAAAATGACTGTTTACTTCTGACTAGTGTGCTTACATGTCAGTGCCATCTCTATCTTCTTTTTTAATTAAAGCAGCAGATACTAGGTAGCACGCAATACGCATGTGTATATACATTTTTTTTATTATTATTATTATTATTATTTTGCTTAGAGAGTGAAACAAGAACAGTTTTACAGCTGTGCTTTCTAGCATTGCAAAAACACTATAGCCTTTCATCTGAAGACCCGAGCTTTTGTTTTAGGATTCACAGCCTTTTTCCTTAATAGTGCCTATCTCTCCATTCTTTCTCTGGACTGTAGCATTATGTTTGAGCATGCGTTTTCTCCGAGAAAGACATTAGTCATCATTAACAGAAGCACTGACACCGAGTCTAAGTGCCTCTCCACAATGACCAAGTGGCAATCATCTTTCTCTTACCCTGTCACTGCTGATTAGGGTTTTCTTTCATGAAAATTTAATTTGTCGCCTTTCTGCAGCTCCTTTTTACATTTCTGCAATAACACAACATGCCAGCAACACTAAAAATGCAGTAAAAGATGCTGTACCTGTTTGTAAGAAAAGATAAGATTCAGACTGCACGGCTGTACTTTTTACCTAGTTTAACAGAACAAAAAAGGCCCTGAAAGATGTACTAAACAAGTAGCTGCTGACAGAGGGAAAAACTCCCATTAAATACTGAAGGCCTCAAACAACCCAGCACACCTTCGATCCAACTAATTGAAATTTTTTTCCTCTGGAAGACAGCTAGCCAGTTCCTCTTCCAAAACCTTGTTCAATAGGCAATGTAACAATATCTAAATACATTCTTATCGCCAATTAATTTCATAGCTGCTTCAAATATACAGGTACTCAGGTTTTTAGCTTATACATTTATTAAAGGATTTCATAATCCAGCGATAAATTTCAACCTCGAGCCTGTGTCAACATTGCTCTTGCAGTTAAAAAGCCAGCCACGAAGAAAATGGCTTTAGCTGCTGCAGGCAGATGAAAAAGTTTCAGTCACGTATGATACTTTGCAGCTATTCAACATACACAGTCTCAGATTCCTGCTCTGTGTAACATTACAAACATTGTTAAACCAGATACCATAGCAATGAGTTATTTTAAGGAAGTTTTTCAAAACATTTACTCTTCTGCTTTATTTCAATTTGTCTAAAGATTTTTTTTAATTATAAGCATATGCTATTTTGTTAACATCTGTGCACAGCATAAAACCTGACTGAATTCCAACTTCTGAAAAAATGCAGATAACTTACATCCCTCAAATAAAGTAACAACCTTAGAAAGCTTTGGGAGATTCAGATTAAGATACTTGAGTTCATTTAACTGATTTTCCATACAAGTATATTTTAAAAAAACCCAAAAAACAAAAACCACACTTACTACAATTTTTAAGTTCTCCCAATATCTTTCAGAATTTAATTAAGTGTAAAGCTAAAATTTGTATCTACCTCTATTAAATTCAGAAACCACAGCTAGTAAAATCCAAGTAATAAAAACTTTATTCAGCTTCCTAAAGTATTAGTACTCCACTACTGACCCAAAACAGCATTGGTAGTCGGAACAGAAACTGTATTGCTAGCACTTTGGATTTATAAGAAAGCTTCAATATCTTTAAATAGTCTCCATATATGAAATTTAAGAAGAGGAAACTAGGAATTAAAAGCGGATTTCGAATGGCAGACTGTGATTGTTGTACTGCTATGGCAGTATAACCTTGATTAAATGCAGAGCAATACTAAAGTAAAAACAAAACCCTGCCATGGTAACCTAAATTAACTACTGAACCAGACCATGTTTATACAGAAAGCTGGTGTTTTAAGCTATTCTACTTGGTCTCGAGAAAAATTTGTACTTTCTAGAGAGCATAAAATAAACTTAAGCTTCCCCGGCCATGCATCTACCATTGTTTTGTTCTCTACGTTCTCCTCGGCTCTTTGCCTGACAAGCCAGGAACGCAGATGTCGAGATCCTTGCTCCGCATCCACGTCAAGTTCAAGTACGGAAGTTTAGCTCTTTGACTCCCACCCCCACCTCCAAGTCACTTGTCAGTAAAAGGTTGGCCGATTTATTGACCACTGCTGGATGCATACTGTCAGTGCTGAAGGAAATATGAGAGGGGGCTGTCGCTACTGTTCTGGAGCTCATTGATAATGACATACCTGCCTCTGTCACCCATTACCCATACTACAAACTACTTAGACCTAACTGAAAAATCAATAGCCTACTTGCACTGGTTCCTGTGGCTGCCTCCTTTGATTGTCAGCTCCTGTCTAGGGTCAGCACTTACATGAAAGGGGCTGTGACTGCCTGATGCTTTCAGGACAACCTAACGATATGAAACTAGCCAACAGAACAGTAAATTCTGTCCCCCTGCCCTCCTCATCAATTAGGCTCTGACTAGGCTTGCCTGTAGAAACCTGACCTTTTAAGTTTAGGTGAATATGGAACTAGCTGAACACGCCATTGCCCTCAGCACTGAGCCAGGAAATCCACTGACAGGTTAAACAAAACAGAAGGTTGTAACTGTCATAATTTGCATTGCACTTTCACGCCAACAAGGGTGTTATCAGTGGGGGCAAGCCCTGGAACACACAACGCAAGCACCCTAAGTCACTCTCCTCATAAATTTTCAAGTGAAGGGAGATAAAACATAAATTCACAAATGACCGCACATTTCAAGTCCCACTTTCTTTCAAGTTCGCACTCTGGAAACCCACAAAGTACATATAAACAATCCCCCTTCGTAGGCGCGCTGGCATTCAGATGCCATTTACAATGAACTTCCAAGGTAGATGATGAACGGGGAAAAGCTACCTGCCTATGCCTCTTAAAGATCTCTCGTATTAGGCTTATTCTCCGCTGCATGTTTATATGCATGAATACTAATCATTAATGGATTATTCACATGCACACACCTGTACTCTGGAGCAGCAGGTACACATAAATAATTTAAAAATCCCCGGAGAGCCCTAACTGGCACTTCTGAGTAGTATTCACTCATACATCCTGTATCTTGGAAGTCCATTAGCAACATCTGAATATCCCTGTGACTACAATCAAATGATAAATGTTACATTTTAATGCATCTGCCCTCCTTGAACGAATAGTGACAACCATGAAGCAAAGAACTAAAGAAAGAAATCTCAGATCTAAAGTGAAGGCTGAACTATACCCTGAAGTTGAATACAATATCTTTAGTAACTATATATAGGTTTTTTAAAAAATTTAATGGCTGAATGCCTTGCTGCTCCCTTTCCTCCAAAATAAATAAAAAAAAAAAAAGATTAAAAACAAATGAAAATATTTTAAAATACTCTGATTAGTGCTCCTTTTTTATACATCAATTTTCAAGCAATGTCCTTTTATTCTCCTGCTTCCATAGGCCTACCACCCTCAATATAAGCATTACTGGGAAATATAGATAGCATATGTGATCAAAACAATGTATACAATTTGAACACTTGAGCCTTCTTCATACCATGAAAGGACTGGCTATCTCTATGAACTACAATTACTATTACTTTTTTGAAACTCTGAGAATGCTAGGAATTTTCAATGCACTTTATTCAGTGCAAAAGTTAACAACTTCTAATGTAAATATACAAACTACTCCCGGAAATCCCAGGCAAGATTCAGAGCAATAATTTACCTGATGCTTTCTACCCTACAGCTGAACCTTTCTAACTCTATGCTTAATTTCTTTCTCACACAAAAGCACGCAGTGCCAGATATAAGAATGAGCTCTTACGTAAATAAATGGTAGGAAAACTGCTGCCGTTTGGTTTTTAAAGTTTAAGATTCAGTTTCAAACCTCTAGATACTCTTGTAAGCTTTTTTTTTCTGAACACCGCCTCAATACATGCCAGTCACTGCATTTAGCTTATTTCAAATGCAGTTTTAGAAATCCGTATTGAGAAAGGAAAACAGCTGAATTACGAAAAGACAAAAACTTTTTTCATTAAAGCTTCAGACAATATGTTATACTGCAATAATATTTGTTATGTCGTAACACTCAGTTGGTCTAAATAAACGTAGGAGAGATCAAATGCAGAGAAGACTCCTTGAAAATAAAAGCATAGAACTGCGTTAAAGCACTTTTAAATAAACAGAACAGCAGTTAGAATTAATATTGCACTCCAAACAAACTACAGAGCAAACACTAGTTAAAAATGGTAGACCTAATTGAGTCTGGATGGACCCCTTTACAGACCTAATGCAATGATTAACTATGCATCTGGTAGCATGTCAAGTCCTTTTTGTGTGCCTATCTGATAGTGAAGTGAAAGGGCATGGACAGTGTCCAGTCCCAGCAAGCAAATCATTTGGAAGCAGTCATAGCCATAGATCAAAGATTTTTCACTCTATCCAAAGTCTATTTAAACCCACCAACCCAGCCCCTTGTTGCAGACAAAACCAGTTAGAAAATAAGAAAGACTCCTTGGGATCCAAAGATAATAAAGGAAGATAGAAGTAGAAAATGAAGAAAAGAAACAGACTGGCAGAACCTTGATTTCCATAGGCCAAGACAGCTGTTTTACATCCTAGTTTTATTTCAGATGGTTAAAGAAAAGGAACAATTTCCATCCCTTAGATCACCAAATATTATTTCAATTAAACTATGCAGATGGCTTCTATACATTATTTGAGCCAACACAGTTTCCCCTTCCCAGCTACGGGAGATAGTACCTTGAACTATTTTGCACACAGGTTTTACTTAATTCATAAGAAAACTAAAAAGAGAGCAGCGTATTATCATGAAGAAATTGTTTTTAAATAAGATATGCACAGCAAGATATAAAATAGGAATAGCTACGGTTTGATTCTCTCATTAGAAGTAGCAACAAAACCCCTGCAATAATTTTATAACTAGTAATACACTACTTTTATGTCAACAAAGTACTTTCAAAGGATAAAAATTTAATACTATGAAGTAGAATACGCAGAAAAATAGAGGGCTCTAACTGCATTTAAACTGTATTATATTTGAATGAGGGAACGATTAGAAGACTGTTCAAACAGGAAACTTTTTTTTTTTTAAATTAAATAAAAATTGCGTGCCTTTTCTACTGGATCCAAAGTCAAAACAAAATCATCTTAAAATATGGGGAGGAGAGAGAGAGAGAGAGACTCGATATATTCCGTGCTGGTCAGCAGTGCTATTGAGAAGATTGAGCCCCCTCTGTTCCCTCCTCCCACAACATCCTTTCCCTTTATAAATTGCACTCATAGAAACTCACTGAAAGGTTGTAACCTGTACAGTGGTTGGTGAGGAGCAGAGGATTTCACATTGCTATCTGTGGTATTTGAGAAAGTACTTTTTAAAACATAAGCATAAAAATGAGAAGCTTTCACTTCTGGAGCTAGAAATTGACATTTTTAAATGGTATAGTGTACAGAATTCTAGGTTACCTTATAAATATGCTTCATCTTGGCTAGCTGCATGAAGTTTTTGATCTTTAAAATAATCATCTAACCAATGAAACCACACAGGCTATTGTTTGCTGGCATGATTATTTACACATATGCACAGATATGTAAACATCTTAAGACAATAAACACAGCAATCACCACACAGCTACTGATAAAAAGAAAAGTTACGGCCAAACACCTGCAAATTGGTATATTTCTTTAATTTCCATAACTTTGACTTTGCTTAGAATATCTCCGTAATTTTCGTATTTTTTAAAGAAGTGCTGATTTAGTCTCACAGCATTTTTAAGAACCAGAGAAGACACTATCTCTGTAGCCCACCTCACATTTTTCTCAAGCAAATAAGTGTTATTGCATCCAACTGGAGGTCAAGTTGACAAAATCCTGGCATGTTACATGCTCTCATACTTTTAAAAATGGATGTTATTAATGTAATTAATCAATTACTGTAAATAAAGACCAGCCAACACACATGAATTTGGTTATTTCTACTGGATAAAATAGCGTGCACCTACCCCCACTGCATCCAAACAAAACAAAAGGCCCACAAGAAGTTTTAACAAGAAGAAAATGCTACAAAAGCACTAGAAATGTTCTCTTCTAGTGCACGTGTCCAATTTTCCCTGCTTGTCAATTTACTGAAGGCAAACTTACAAAACAGTATTTAGTATCCAAAGCAATCTTAGAGCTAAAAGAAGTCACCATTAGTCATCATGAGAAAAGAGAAGCAGCTACCTTTAATACAAGATTCAAAGCATTAGAGAAAGCCTTCAGCTGCAGGTTGCTCATGGTTAGACACCAGAATATGAACATGTTCACATTTTAAGGCTGACTAGGAAAGCAAAAATAAGGTACTTAAAGGAGTAGTTGGAACCCTCCCCTTTCCCGCTGCAGAAACGAAAGCTAGGGGAGACTTGGAAACACATATAAATTACTTAATTACCATACCATTCAATCTTCATGGAAAAAAGTACAAGATCTATGCAACACACTTAACTGATGAGATGCATTAATGACGTGTAGAAATGAAACCATCTTTTCGCCCCCAGTGTGCGCTATCAACTAACTTCATAAACACAGTCCTTAGAACAGATCAGCAGATAGTAAAGCTGAGCCATGACTTTCAAGAAAAGGTACACACTATATACTATTGAACGTAAACAGAATTTTATCTGTCAAACCCACAGCAGCATTTACTGTAACAACCCAGTTTTGCTGTGGAGAAACGCAACATGCATTACTGAATCATTTCTTTTCAAATCCATACATTCCCTGCAGCAGTTCAAGCTCCATCAGCAGTGCAGGAATGTATGAAAATGACAGGCAAAGGGCACTAGCTCTTTTCCCATACTGTTCTTCTATAAATGGAAGCAGAGCCCTACAAAGCACTTAAAGCTGAGAATGCCTGAAGACTGATCTCCAGGAAAAAAATTGTACAATGTTAGGTTCCACGAGCAGATTAGTTATTCTGTTTTCCACAAAACTGTTTTCCTTAAATGAAAGCACAAAGAGGAAACCAACTGCTAGAAAATAACGGAACACTAGCTGGGTCTCATCTACAAAGCTGCCATGAACAAAGCGTACGCATACACATACGTATTTCATACGCTATTCATAAAAATACTTCCTATCCCTTTTGGGAGCACCTGTTCCCGCATTCACTTTTCCCCCTCCTCTCAGCGAGGGGAAAGGGAGAGAAAAAAGGGCAGATTTGGCAGAAATCCTTTAATAGCCTCAAGTCAATTTGATTAAACTTTGATTTGCCTTAAAAATTACACCTTGCATCAGTAGCATGTTATAGAAACTTTAAAATACATCGTGCAGAATAAAAAAGCTCTGAAATATGTAACGTATGCCACTTTGATAAGTGGTTAGGCAAGCAAACGCAACTGCGCTACATCGTAACACAGTAAGAAACTTGTGTGCTTCTTGCTAAAACTCTGAGTTGTTTTCCAACGTTCTTCTGTTGTTGTTTTCAAGGATTAATACAAATACATAGCGTTCTCTTAAAAAAAAGAAAAAGAAAAAAAAAAAGCCTTTGCACATTTAATAGCAGCCCTTCGCTGCTACTTCGCCATCCTCAGCGTGAAGAAAATACCGTTGCACGTACCATGTACACACGCCCGGATTTACACCAGACCGAGCTCCCCGCGGTACCGAGAGGGAGGGGGCAGGAGGAGCCACGGCAGGAGCAAACACTCTGCACACCGAATCCCCTTTCCAGTATCTTTTTACAGAAGCCCTTGCTAACAAAACACTATTGCTCCAGGCAGCGGCATGCTGATGTTGGCACTGCTTAAACCAAACAAACACGATGTTTAACAGTCAAATAAAATGTCCCGCAGCCTCCCTAATGAATTTGTCAAGGACCATCAGATCACCCCCGCCCCTGCCTCATTAACTCAAGTATGATGAGACGGATTATAACGAGAGAATACAGATCAATCGGTCTGAAGACTTCAAGTGGCTTTTAGCCCTGAGAGTTTCCCTCTCCGCGGCACACACACGCACACGGTCTTTTTAATGGAATACAGTATCTCCTGCTGCTGGAGGGGCTGCCACTTCGTTTTATACACCATCAAGGAGCTGCTGATGGACTTCTACACTAACATACATAAAAGCAGAGGTGACAAGGGCTCTTCAATTATAGCCTCCTCGGATCCTGTTCCCCCTTCAATTATTCATCCCGGCGAGAGCAAATTCCGCCACAGATGAAGCTGGTCTTAATGCACTGCGGCCACAAACGCCCAGACACAGGAGAGAAGGGTTTCGCGTGCATTATTTGCTGGAAGTGTTTAAGTTTATTGCTCAAATGATGTTTCTAATTAGCGCTGGGGCAATAAATTAAAGTCGGCTTTTGTTTAGCTGATTTATTATTTACTAGAGCTTCAACCTCAGACAGGAAAATTGGTAATGAATTGTTTTAAATCTGAACACTAGTAACGCTTCATCATTAGTCACCTTACCGGGGGGGTGGGAGGGGAATTGTCCGCTCCTTCTGCTTTTACCCTGAAAACACGAAAGCGCG
>NW_009214888.1:0-34419 GCF_000690835.1 Fulmarus glacialis
CGCTTCTTTTCCCCGCGCTGACTGCTTCTTCTGAGGGGAAGGGGGCCGGGAGTGCCCGCCACGGCCGGGTCTTCCTGTGCGGGCCCGGCCTGCCTCCACTGGGGGTGTTGTGTGGGGATGGGGCCCCGGGAGGCCTCTGTGCCGGTGCCTAGCCCGGCTCCTCGGCTTTCCGGGGAAAACCACTTCGGCCTTTTGGGAGAGCTGGTCCCCACTGTGCTTCTTGCGTATAAATCCTTATGCCGCTATTGCGTTATGATCCTTATATGCATGTGATACCGGATATAACATAGTTATTAACCTTTGTTCCTTGTTACAGCGCCTGTTTTCTTAACACCTTAATAGATTTTTCAAATGGTTATTTTACCTACAGGGGTGAAACGAACTGTTAGGTTTCTTTCAGTGACCTTGACCATCCTGATTACAACATTTGGAACAAGCCTGCACTTCCAACTCTTCAATTTACAGTTTGTGGGGTTATGAAGGCAGTTGGATTGGGTTGACTAAATTGCATAGATAGGATGATTCTAAGTGCTCCCATGCGGCTTGTAAAATTCTTTTGCTGTGTGTACCCATTCTGGTTATATAAAAATATCTGCAAGGGTAATGGCTTCCTACTCTTGTTATATTGAGTTGTTTAGTTTTTCATACTACCTAAGCTACTTTTCCTTCTGTTTTTTGTCTGGTACTCTTGTGCTGGTTCTGAAATCAAAAGTTACGATACTTCTATGTGTCTTTGCTGAATTGTTTGGTGACAAATGTCAGCAATTCTTACATGAAATCCTGTTCTTGCAAAAGAAGGGTACTGAGGTTCCTCTAGAACTAGCGAAGAGCTAGATTCTCATGCTCTCTTGTTACATTTTTTTTTCCACTACCAGAGTTTCAATATACAAGAAGTTTTCCCTGTTGTTATCTCTTTTTCCAGAGCCTTTATTTTCTGCCTTTTACTTTGCTAGGGGTGGCGAATATATATGACAAACTTCTTTGAAAAGCAGCAAGTTGAATAGCTAAACAGTAATTTTTAGGAGAATAATAAAATTACATAGCAAAAGTAAAAAATCCTAAATACGTTACAGTTTATGAGAAGACATTTCGGTGCAGATGATCACTTGCAGTTTTTTTTCTTTTTCCATTTAGATTGATTAAAAAGATGAGTGAAGATTCTAATGGAAACCTGGATAAAAATCATGACAAGCTCAATAAAAGAAAGCACTACCTGCTCTCCTGATTCAACAATATCTTCTCTTTTAACAAGTGATAGCATTGACAGCAATAATCCATATTCAGACAATTTGATTCACTACAAGGACAAGCTTTACAGCTCTGCATCTGAGGCTCTGGAGGCTTATATTGAAGATTTTGATCGAAGTCTCACATCTTCAGAAATAAGCACTGGAAAAATCTGCATATGTCAAAGCACTCCCAAACAAGTTGAGTTTTCAAAGCATCATGCCAAAGTAAAACATGGTATGTCTTCTGCAAATATGTCTTTTAATAAGTTTTGGTGTTTGTTGATTTTTTGTTGTTGTTGTTGTTTTTTTCTTTTCATTGCCAATGGTATTGCAACTCCTTGTCGCACACCATGTGTTTTGTTGATGGACTATTCCCTGCACAGCTTGCAAGTCTTTACGGTATAGTAAATGATGCTTGGTCATGGCTAGGAATATTTATCATTCTCTGCAATGCTTTTTTGTAAATGCTTGGTGGATTGGTGAGAATTCATGACCACACTCATAGATGCAATAATAAATTCCAGAGTATGGAATAGAAATTGTGTTTTCTATATGTGAAGATATGCTAAAGACAGTGTAAATCATTGCTTAAACCTGAGTCTTGGAAAAAAATCTGTTTCCTTTCTAGAGTAAGTAACATCAGAATCTAATTAATTGAAGGAGTTCCCTTAAACACTGCTTTGTCTTAGAACAAAATTTGTCCCTTATCCATTGATTTTTATGGAATGTAGTTTTGGGTCTGAAGCCTAATCTGACAGGGTAATGTATATGGGTTTTAATTGGCTTTTGTCATTATTAGTTAGCTTGAATAAATAAATACTTAATTGATTATATGAATTTAATGAGAAGATCTAACTGTGCTTGAGCTAATTTATACTGCAAATGCCTTGTCCCTTACATCTAAAATAACAAAGTCCTAAGTACAGGCAAACTTTGTACCTGAAAAAGGATGCTTGGCATGGACAATTATGGTAGCATATTGTATTATTCAGGGTTTATTGTTTTTCTTCACCATAGCCTATAACCTTCCTCTAGCTTCACACCTTTTCTTTCTTTCTCTTATCAAGACAGCTGGTTTTTAGCTGTGTTTAGCTTTCAGTTTATATTTTCCTAGTAGAAACCATCTTCTACTTAAGTTTAACTGACTTGCCAAAGAAAAATAAGCACTCTGATTATCACTAAAAATGAGAAACTGTTGTATGAAAAATGTCATCTGCTCATATTTTACTCTGAAATTTCTCTGTTGCTGTTCTTCGCAGAAGTCTCATTAGCTCCATTCACGTATTAGCTAGTCTGCATGTATGTTTTGTATGTTATAATAGCCTGTAATAAACAGATTTCACTTACTGATATTACAGTGAAAGTGAGGAAGAAATAGCTTCCAGGTAGTAGCTGAGGAAAACATTTTTGTGAATCAAAGTGCTTTATAGTTTCAGTAAAAAAAAAAAAAGAGGATTTAATGCTGTAATTTTTCCCTGAAAAACTGCCAAGTCAAATCTTATACAGCATGCAAGTTTCTATAGAATCACAAAATGGGTCTATAAGCCTGTTATCTGGCTACTTGCCTTGCAAGCTGTTTCTTTTAGCCATCTTTTTCTCTAGTAAATGTGCTCAATTTCAATATGGGGAAGGTCATCCCTAACATTATTGTCTAGAGGAAGTGTTGCTAGTAGGACTGAAATACTAAGGATGTATCTGCAAAATACACAATTCTGAATGTGCAACTAAAAATGGACTGTAGAATATTGAAATCTTGTTTCTCTTAAATAAAAAAACTAAAGAAAATACTCAAAGCTGTAAATGTTGTGTACTATGAAAGGAGGGGTAACTTTTGACTGGTAAGGTTTTTATCAAGATTCTGATTAGAAACGGAACCACTCTTGCAAGAACTGTAATTCAGTACCCCCTGGTAAAAGAATATATTTCAGCTTTAAATTATTACTTCATGTTAAATTTTACAAATGTATCATTTTGGTATGCTTGAAATTTAGCAATTCCTGTAAAAATCTTTGTTTTTCAGTATTGGATGATTTTAATCAGCACATAGGACTGGGTTCTCTTGCTTCACCCTGTAGAAGGCAGACTGAGTGTGACCCAGACTTGATTAGTCTTGCGACGGATGATCTATTAGCATTTCCAGCAGATGGATCACTGCCATTTGTCCAGCGTACTCCTTTTAAACGAAGGCATCAAAGTAGTGAGTGGAACAGGCGGTCACTTAAAACATCTTTCTGCCCTTACCAAACCTCACCACTCGATACTGAAAGCTGTTTCAGTCTCCAGGAGAATGGGAAAGCTGTTGCTCACCAGAATCCACACAAAGACTTCAGCAAAAAGGAATGCAATGGGTATATATCTGATAGGTACGATTCTGTCTCCTCTAAAGGAAGTTCGAGACCCTTGTCTTTTGAAGAGAACTCTAACACTTTTCCTGTTAAGAATTATCCAAGGTGGCTTACCAGTCAGAAGTCTGACTTAAGTGTATCAGGGATAAGTAGTATTCCCAATTTTCACTACCCAGTCTGGCTTAAGAGTTACAACCTTGTTTCTGATTCAACTAAAGAAAGCGATGGTCAAAATTTTAATATACAAGGCAAAGCTTCCTCTTCACAAACTTACGAGATCCTGAAAAAAAGACACTCTGTAGATAAAGACAGTTCTAATTTTTTTGAACAAAATGGTTGCCTGGATCTAAGAGGGGATAACAAAGTACAAGAAAGTTACAACTGTGACAATCCAGATGCATGCTTCCAATTTGATAACTCGTTTTCAAGACACACCAAAAAGCCATTCAGAGGTAACTATATTTCATATAGCTTGTTTTTTTAATTTTGAGGGCATGTGTATAAAGACATGTACATTTTTTAAACCAACACTCTCTAGCCATGCTAGTCTGACTGCACTCTACAGTAGATTTATTCGCGTCCATCTTTGACAAATGACTCAAAGCACTTACTAGTAGTTGACTAAGTTAAACAGCTTTTATACTGTAAGTTTTCATATATAAATCAATATTTAAGCATTCGTTTTACAGCAAAGTATTTATTACAGTAGCATATTTAGTACCTTACTGCCAGATAATTACAGTAATTCCATGAATATTTTAATAGAATTTCAAGTATTAAATTAAATTATATGAAGTGTAACCTTGGGGGAGAGAGATTCTTAAACATAGTGTAAATGAACCTGTCAAATTGGTAAGAAATACCATTTATCGTGTCGTCTTTTTCTCTACTTTACACAGTCCACAGGAGATATTTGTAACCCATATACTTAGGCTATCCAGTGCCTTCAGTTTTGTAAAGACTTTCCTTGGGAATCTCTCATGTAGCTACTCTTTGCAGCAGGCCATCGCTCTTCAGAAGCGGGGAGGTGACGCTCCCATGGTGAAGCACCATCTTTGTATTATGAAATATCAGCAAGATTTGCTTTGATATGAGAGATTAATGTTTCGAAGTGTTAATTACCTTCACTTCTGTCTAAGTTTATTCATTTAAAAAGAAGAATATTTTTTTTGTTATGCAAAGCATGAATATTGATCTCTTCCTTTTTCCAAGAGGTTATATATAAAAACTAAGTTAAAATGTTGTTTATGTTGTGAATTCAAAGTGACAAAATGCCAGATATGCAAATGTCTGCAAATACCTTTCTAATGTGTATACATGATGAACTTTAAATATGAGGTTATATCTTTTTTTACACACAAAATTTTACCAATCATGAACAGGCTAGGTATAAAAAAAAAAAAATTGAGAATTGTGTCTGTCATTTTGAGTGCTTATCTCCACCTTTTTTAAATGTGAGTCCTGTATGTGATTGTATGTGTGATTTGCATGTATATGTTTGCATGATTTCTCTCCCAGGTGTCTGTAAAAGAAGCTGTACAAAATAATAAGAAAATTAACCTAATAACTTACAGTATTAATAAGTAATATTTAATGTTGCATTGTGAATTAATATTAATTATATTTTCTATAGCATGAAAGCAGATTAAAAACATTAAATAATCTTGAATCCTGCATATGATACTTGTTTTACATAAGTTAGGAAAAGAAACGCTTGACTACTTTAAATACTCTCCTGGCTAGAACCTTGCAGATCCATCTGGTACTGATGATTTACATGCCATACTGCCATACCGAGATAACCGAAGAAGTTGTATTGGGGCTGTACTCTCTGTAAAATATTTCCAGTGCTAATTTGTCTGTAGTAATTTTCTTTGAGTATTACATAAAATTAAAAATGGAAATAATGCCCTTGAAGAGGATTTAACACATTGTGTCCTTCTTTTTTAGAAGACCAGCTTGAGCTACTTGCCTTGAAGGCTGACAAAGGTCTGGAGAGTTCAACTGAAGATTTGTCAAATACTCTGGAAAATGATGGCAGTCCTTCTACAACAGATATACTAGGAGCAGAAAGATCATGGGAAAATGCTCCAGGTGCTTTGTAAGTAAACATATCTTTTGGAATAATTTGTTCATGAAAATGCATAATGCACTTAATTGCTTTTGTATATAGATTATAAGTAATGGTGATGTGGCATGTACATAAAGAAAGGATTTACTATTAGATTTCTTGCTACTGCTAAATGTTTGCTATTTCAAGATCAGGATATTGGTGCACTGCTTTCCCTTTTTCATTGACTTGCAAAGAGTGCTATCAATATTACTTATTGTTGCCTTTTAGTAATATCTTTGTATATCAATGATATATAAGAAATATTTATTTCAAGAGAAAAATTATTTAATGGAACTTAAATTGACATATTGTGATTAATAGTTTATGAAAAACAAGTTAATAGTGTTTTTAATACTTGGTTTTTTTAACTTGTTAAAAAAAGCAATGTGGCCTTGGGAAGTTTTGGAGCAGTCTGAAAGTGAAATTTCAGTTTAGGAACTGAAAGGTTATTTCACAGGATCAAAGAATAGTAAAAATCAATACTAGAATTTCCTACAGTTTCCTACAGTTTTTAAGAAGCAGCTAGGTGTATGTGGTTCTGGGTGTTGTCTTTACCCTAGAAGATTTTGAACTATTGGTTAATTTTAGCAATATTAACAGGTGAGTAGAAGTCTCCAACTGCAGCATTTTTGCACATGAGAATAGAAACAGTACTATTCATGCTCCCATTGAGAGAGACACTAATCTAGTCTCCTGCTAGCCACCAGAATACCAACATAGGAGAACATCCTGGAAATCAGGTTTCATTACTATCTGTTTCTATGAGACTACTAGCTTTAAATTAAAATACCTTAGAGACTGTAGAAGAACTAGAAGTCAGTAAGCAGAGGGTACTATTTTTCTTTAGATGTTGAATATTAATGGAGAAGTACCTGGTGTAAGAAAAACACCCATGTGTAATAAATTATAGCTAAGAAGTCCTTACCTTGCCTTTTTTGTTTAGTTGATTTTTGTGGTTACCCAGGTTTTGATTATGCTGGCAAAACTGGGAAAAACAGTTGTGTGTTTCTCACACATACACCAAAGTGCTGACAGGACTACTCAGTGCCCCCTTGGTGTTGCATTGATGCAGTACATCTGGTTTCATCATAATGACTATATCCTAAAACAATTCTTTTAGTTTATAAACCTGTTGTTATTCTCCATTGCATGTGTAATGTTGGTTTAGCAAACCACCAGTGCCTGTGTGCTGTGAGGACATGGAGAATGCTCTACCATTCCCCAAGGCAGATATCATACATAAGTTCTTGGAAGACTGTTTAAATGACAAAAATAAGGTCAGTAAAATTGAGTATTTATTTCAGTGACTGCCCAAAATATGTAAGGCTGGTAAATATTAGAAGGGGGAATACCTGTAAATTGGTTTTTCTTCTTCTATAATATATAAAGTAGAAAGTCTAACTGCAGTAGTTCAGTCGTATTCGAGCATGATGAATTCATACAGTTATTAAATCCTATAATCTAACCCTTGGTCACAATTATGATTAAGAAAGCATCTAACTATAAAATGCTTTGCTTAGTACAAGTTTGACTTTTACACTTCATGTTTTGTTTAAATAATAATTTTCCTGCCTCGAGTAAAGGAAGAAATTTTTTTGTTATTCATGTATTAAATACTACTAATTTCCTAGCCTGGCTGATGTACTGTTGGGTATGAGTCAAGTTCAAGAGGTTAAGTTAAGTAATATATTTCTTATTATTTATGCTGTTGCCCTGGAATTGGATCATGGATTGAATTTACTCTTTTGATTATTCATTATTTTATTCTCATTCTTACATATTAATCACCTTCTTGGCAGTCTTAATATTGTTCAGTCTTTAATTTTGATTGTATGAATCCTTCATCCTTTTCTCAGCTAGGGAGATGAGCACTGAGCCCTGAGCACTGAGTATTCTGTTGAAAGGCATACTATTAATTTATGTACTGGTATGTTTCATTTACTTTCTGCCTTGTTGTCCTTGAATCGTAACTGCTCTAAGATTCTGTTTTCCCATCTTAGAGTAAACAGAGCATTACCCTTTAAGTTTTTCCACATACACATACTTCTGTTTCCCTAAGGAGTTAATTGACACAGAACCTAACGGTGTGCCTGAGTAATTCAAATTATTCTGTCTGATGAATGGTGCTTCACTGTATTTCATCTGTCATGCTTCCTGTTCTCTTGGTTCTGCTAGATCATCAGACATTTCTAGGCATAAGTATTTCTAGATTATCCACAAATTTTTGTCACCTTGAGTTAATTTGCTTTTTTGATTATAGAATGAGCAGATATCATATAGATGCTAATTATATGAATAAATCTATGTTTATCATTAACGAATTTTACTGGCTCTGTCAGTTAGGAAATGTTGAAACATGTTCCAGCGCTGCTGTCATAGCATTACAAGGACTGACAGTCTTAATATTCTTGAATTATTTTACACAAGCCAGGGCCGAGGCCTTTCTGTGTTGCTTCACGTCTTCCTAATAAGGTATGTATTTACAGTGATTTCACTGACCATACAGTGGCATAAATTAAGATGAACCAGTGGAGCATCATACATGTACAATTTATAAATAGACCTTTAAAGAATAGATAGAGGGAAACACTCACAGAGGTCAGCCTTTAACTTGTTTCAGGGAAGCTTCAGAAGTTGTTCGTTTTGTTTTATCTGCACTGCAGTACACTGCAAGATCAACAAATTCTTTGGATTTTGGTTTAGGAAAATAGTCTTTCTGGAGGTCATCATCACAGGCCCCTTGAAGCTTTGAAGCTAATGTTGTTTAAACTTCAAGCAATTCAAGGAAGTTTGAGCCAGAATGAAACTGCTGAGCAAAAAGAAGAGTTTGAAGAAGTGAGTAGCCAGTTTCCTTATGTTGTATCTTGTCAAATTCTATCTGCGTGTACATTTCTGACAAAAATTGTTAGTCCTTTTATAGACTTGGTTTCCAGTCATCTTAGAAAGAGCACTGTGAGCAGATTGAAACCAGTTAGCATCAGGAGCATATGTGCTGTGCCCTAAATCCCCTGTGTCTTGCTGCTGTTGCAAATTGGAGGCTCTGTGTTACATTACACTGCAGACTCTCCTGTTTGCAGGGGCACTGTGTGGCAGGTCAGTAACTCGACAGTGGCCTCAGCGGTGCTGCAGAAAGCAGTCCTTGTAGGCCAGGAGATGGCGACATTTCAGGCAATCCTGCCTGAAGAAGTAGACTCTGCTCTCCTCTGCTGCTCTAGCAATAGCTGTGTTCTGGAAAAGTTGTCTTTTGATAATATCCCCATTAATTCTAGGCTTTCAGGGGCATGTGCCAAACTTTTAAAAAGCCAGAC
This sequence comes from Fulmarus glacialis, assembly GCF_000690835.1. Classification (NCBI taxonomy): domain Eukaryota; kingdom Metazoa; phylum Chordata; class Aves; order Procellariiformes; family Procellariidae; genus Fulmarus; species Fulmarus glacialis. The sequence continues at coordinate 8,996 of NW_009214888.1, forward strand.
ATTCTCAAGTGCTCTATCCCTGTCTCCTTTGGCATCAGTGAGTTGGCACTTTTGTTTCAAAATTATTTCATAAGACTTTATTATCTCTTTTTACCTCTTTCATAATGTTGCTTGCATACAGTTTTTAAACTCTGTGTCCTATACTCAGTAGTGAATGAAATGCTCCATATATACCCGGCTCAGGCAGGCTGGGGGAATGGGCCGACAGGAACCTTGTGAAATTCAACAGGGGCAAATGCAAGGCCTTGCACCTGGGAAGGAAGAAACCCTTGCAGCAATACAGGCCGGGGACTGCCTGGCTAGGGAGCTGCTCTGTTGAAAATGCCCAAGAGGTCTTGGTAGGTACAAGATGAACAGGAGCCAACTGTGTGCCCTGGCAGCAAAGGAGGATCAGCAGGGCCGGGGCTAGAAGGACAGGAGCACAATCAATGGATCAGGAGAACTGATTGTCCCTCTTTATCCCTCAGCACTTATTAGACCACATTTATAATACTGCATCCAGGTTTAGGGCATCCAGGTGTCTCTCACTTCAGGAGAGACATCAGTAAGCTGGTGGAGGGGCACCTAGGTGGTTAGGGGGCTACAGCACTTGTTTATGGTGGGGAGCTGAGAGAACTGGGCTTGTTCAGGCTGGAGAAGTAGTTTTGGGGAACCTAATAGAAGTCTTCTTGCACCTATGAGGAGGGTATCAAGAAGATGGAGCTAGGGTCTTCATGGTGGTGCATGGTGGAAGGATGAGAAACAGGCATAAATTGAAACAGGAGGTTCACACTGGACACTGGGAGAAACTTTTTAACCCTGACGACAGCCAAGCACTGGAACAAGTTGTTCAAGAGAGGTTGTGCAGTCTCCATCCTTGGAGGTTTTCAAGATATGACTGCCCTGAGCAACCTGCTGTAACTTCTGCTTTGAGCAGAAGCCTGCCTCCTGAGGTCCTTCCCAACCTGAATTACTTTATGATGCTAAAAAGTTGTTGGCAATACTTTCCAATGCAATGTGCTAGAAAAATCCCATGTTTTCTGTCATACTCAGCTACATTTCCTTCCCTCAGTTAATATTTTTGTTTGTTTTTTTTTAAGCTTTCTGAAAAAGCAGAGGCTGAATTAAAACTGTGTGACAGTGAGATAATCCCTCTTACTAATTCTATTCAGAAGTAAGTGACCACAGGTTTTCTGACTTTTCACCATTTTCAGAAAGTGTGGAAAAGGAATGATAAATTAGGGGAGAGAGTTGTCATGTGATATGAAAACTTCGTTAAGAATAATAAGAATAATTAAAAACATGGCACTTCATGGAGCAGAGAAATATCTAATGAATGGATGCAGAGATGTGCTCTGTAAATGAACATTTGTATTTCATCTATATCAATAGATTAATTATTGCTACACATAGATCGACCTTAAAATAATCAGATTTGGAGAAGTTTGTAATATGGGACAAAATATTTTCTTACTTTTTTTCACTACAGTGGAGAAAATAATTGCTAGAAAACATGTTTCATTAATGAAATCAACAGAGTCCCACTAAACAGTTATAAGTAACTAAAGAAATAATAAGTTTGAGAAAAGGCAGAATGGAAAACAGGGTTCTATTATGTAGAACATTTGTTTGAACAAACTCAGTGTTGCAGTATAGTTTTATATTGCAATGTAAAATTAAAAGATTTTTTAATTTAAAAAAATACAGTAACTTTCAGTATTGATATGCTATTTTATAACATAATGTTTTGCAGTTTAACATCCTGTGTTAAACATCAATTCCATAACAATTTAATAGAAACTGTGTGTTTGTGTGAGCACCCGTATTTGAGAAGACGTATTTAAAATTTCAGTTCCAAAAAGTGTTTTATCTTTTCAAAAAAACATCTTAGTGTATTTTATAATCTCTAAAACAGAGTAAGTGGAAGAGTTAGACATAGAGATGTAAACTGTATATAATACCATTCAGACTGTTAAGCTGTTTGTAAGAAATCAACATAATTTTGTGTTAAATGTAAGTAGTGATTTATACACTGTTGTTAAAGTCTTCATTTTTCCTATCTAGGGCTTTACACCATTTGTCACGTCTTAAAAGTCTTGTTGAAGATAACAGTAACCAACAAGAGCAGACCAATGATCATTAAGAAGATAAACAAGAAAAAAAAGAATGATCTGTGAAGCTGATAGCTAAGAATATTTTAATATTGTGTAATTTAAATAATTTGTCAGCCTTACCACTGGTCAAACTTTTTTTGAAAGCTGAACTAGTGCATGTTCTCAGAAATGTTGTATTCAGTATTTCTGTACGTATTTGTTCTTTTCATTAATTATTTCAAATCTTAATTGAGTATTAGTGCTTCCAGTAGGATCTAACAAAATGTGACAAGAGATACCACTTTTTAAAGAATATTTCATTAAAATAATGTGAGCATTTTCATGGAAGAATCCGTGTTCATAAAAATTTACAAAAAACTAAACTATTTGGCCAATTCTACTCATCACTTCATTACAGGGCCTGTTAGAAACCGGGGGAGCTCAATATCATGTGTGAAGTTAAGCAGTAAGGTTTAGCAATAATATAAATACATAATATTTTCAGTGCTGTTCTTTCTAACAAGACTTGAGTTGATGTAATTGTATGCTCCTTTTTCCCTGACCACAAACTTACCAAATATATTGTATCAAAAAGTGTCTGAAGTCTTTTTCTCATCCTAGTAAAGCCTGGTTCTTTGAGGAGAGAATACTTGTTTAGAGGCATCCTGTTTAGGAGCACAGAATGTGTTTCAGCTGAATTGATCCAACAGCTGGTTGTCACTGTTACTGGGAAGTCCTAATCTCCCTTCCATTTTCCTTGGCTTTGTTCTTAGCTTTAGAGCATATGAAATCCTTCAGTGGGCCTAAATAGGCAGAGAAGTAATAGAATATATGGGTTTTTTTGCAGCATAATTGAATAGAATTAGCTCGTGAAAGCCACTGATAGGCACTGGAACTTGTGCAGGGGAGAGAAGAGTAGGACTTACCCCATTTGGGAGCAGCAAATTGAGAGACAAAGAGAAAAGCTGTAAGTAATAATTTGAGTTGTGAATTGAAATATATTGACAGAACACTTTGAAAGAAGCCTTTTGTACCTCTTCTGAGGCTTATATAATGCAGCCTAGCATTTTATGCTGTCGGTAACAAAGTATGTATGGCAACATGCCTTTCTAGTGAACTGTTTCCTTCTAATCTGGATATTTATAGGTATAGATGGGAAAGCAGGTACCTGAGCATGTACCGATTCTGAGAAATGAAATAAAACCAGGAGAAAAAGTAGAAGGAAGATTAGCTATGTATTTTTCCCTTCTTCCTGTTAAGAATTAGTAAGTAGAGAGATAATAATAAATTACTTCACTTTATGACTCATGGCACCATGAGAACATAAGTGGATCATAAGTAATACGTAATAATGTATTTCAGACAGATTTTATTGGTCTTTCTCATGCTGAGAGCTAGATCTGAAATTAGAGTACAGAAAATGAAATTATTCCTCTAGAAAACTTTCTTGTAGAAGCTTTTATAAAGCATTGCATTGCTGAGACATGAATGTACAAACCAGCTGATACTGTGGGTATAACTGTTGTCTGTGTTAAGACAGTATCTGTTTGCCAGAGGTCATTTTATCAAAGGAATTCAGATGCGCAAGAGAAGATGAGGTTTTTTTTTCCCTGACATCACACATATCTGAGTGTGGATCACAATGAATTTGCTCTAGTTTTGCACTACTCTGGATGCTGTGTGTAGGTAGTTACATAGAGTGTGTGTATGCTGCATTGTTTGAGCTAGTACACCTCAAACTCTCAGCACAACTAGTGTGGCACTGCTATCATAGCTCTGTTTCTGAAGGGGCTGATACCTATATAGCTCACAGTAGAAAGGTAGGTTTATTCATCCACATGTACAGATACTCCCTGGGGTGCTGGTAGCACGAGCAAGGTGGACCTAAGCAAGACTTGATGCCCTCAGTGTACTTAGAGGTTATACCACACTCCCCTTCTATCCTGCTTGCAGGGGTGCATAGGACAAATGTAAAGCACCCCTGCTCTGTTAGAACTTCTCATGATGTTAGGGCAGAGTTTGTTTGCTATTTAGAAAGTCTTTTTCATTAATTCCCCCTTGGAGAATCCTCATACCTATCCATATTTGTAAGATTCCTCATTCTTTGAAGTTTTTTTTATTATCCTCCAGATATTTCTCCTTTATCAGTTTAATGTACTTCGATGGAGAATTTCAGCACAACTTTTTTTGTTTTTTTAATGGCACACAGATCTAGATAACAACTAAAAGTATTGTTGACGTTATTGAGTATTATATTTACTAACTTTATATTGGCAAGGTATGAAAGTCTTTGATCATGCGTAAGGTCCACTGTGAGATACTGTACCGCACAACATAAGTACCTTAAGCATATGAAACTAAGCAACAAATGAGTGACACCTTCTACTTGTAAACAATAGAAGTTCAAATAAAAAAAGAATAGAATAAAATAATAAAAAAAAACCTAATAAAACACCATTAGTCAGTAGGCGGAGACAACTGGTTTCACATAAAAATAATTTTTTTAAAATGCTATCACGATTTTTATGGCCATTAAAGAGTATTTTAACGAGGGATTTTATCCCTTATATATCAATAAAAAAAGTAACTTTTTGGTTGCATACACTGGTCAGTTCTTGCAATTATAGCTGGAATTTAGTTTGCTTATAAGTTAGAATAAAGAAGTTGCCACTCAGGAAAAATAACGGAATATGTAAATCAAGTACTAAACAAAAGTAATCGCAATATCCAAGATGTCAGTGATGTTCTTGTCCTTGAGGCTAGGTCAGAGAAAAGGAATTTTACTGAACTACAGTCTTCCGTAGTGACAGTGGGAAAAACAGAAAGGCAGGCAGAAAGACAGAGATAGGATTTGGAGGAAATACTAAAATAAAATAGCAGGACTAGATAGAAGGGAAGTCACCGTTTCTCAGCAAGTTACAAGAACTGTTTGCTAAGGATGTACACAAGTATTTGTGATCTTATGTATTTGCATAATCAGGAAATCTTTTATGAGGAGGGCACTTCCTGAATTACAGTGTATATATATCAGTAAAACGGAGCTGAGGGAAGTAAAGGCTTTGATGAAGACAAGTATTGTGCTCTTAAATCTTGTGAAGATCCTATCTGTGGTAAGACTGTGACTTGGCATGGTGGGAGGAAAATAGATGGGATTTTTGTGTCTGGGATTTTTACCCCTTAAAGGCTTAGTGAGAGAGTCCATTGTGATACTGGTCTTGAAATTGAATGACTGTATGCTGCAGTTATCTTTTCGTCTGTAACAGTCCGTTTGCATTAGCAAATCTCTCTGCATCACTGTATTCACACTGATGCAAAAAGGTGCTGATATAGGAAAACTTAATTTCAGGCTCCAGATATGAAGACTAACAGTGCTGCCAGCAGAGGGTTAATTTGGCCAGAGTTTGTACCTGTTTTAGTCTGAAAAGGTGGATCCAAAAAACTGCAAACCCCATAGTCACTTATTATCATCCTATTAATTCTTTTCCTATGTATCTCTGACACTGCCAGAGCAGTTGTATTTGTTTTCCAAGAGATACTTACGGATTCTCACATACATATATATATAAAAAAATATATATAACGTATCTGGAACTGTGAAACCCTTGAAAATCATGATGTATATTTTCTCTCTTGTTGATCATGGATTCTGTGATCTACCATGGTTTTTAATTTTTGTGTCTTTACTCAAAACATTTTATCAACTTTACAGTTGGTAGGTGTCTTACTGTGCAGAGAGAATTGCTGTTCAAAGAGAAATGAGAAAAACTTTTCATTAATTCTAATTGACCTGATCCTGCTGTTGCCAATTTGAATGGCTGAGCTTTCATAGCTCTTCCAGAACAGAAAAGAAAGGACTGCTGAGGAGAGATGGGCTCTTTCTCATAAGGAAAAATAAGCGCTTCTTTAAGTTTAGGCTTACCAACTTAGGAAGGAAGGCTTTAAACTAGAATTAATGGGGACTGATGACAAAAGAATGTGTTACCAGTGGAAAGGTGACCAGAGGCATAGTAACCGTGGATATAGCGTTTTTATAAAAAGGATTGAAGCAATATGGAAAACAGGGTAGTGAATATGTCTGTTTAACATTTAAGATGTCTATACTAGTGCAGGCTGTATGGAAACTAAATGGAAGAATGTACAAGGTTCTAGACAAAGTTGTGATTTAGGCAACGTAAAAGTTTACTTGGTGGAATATTTCATTTGTTAATGAATTAATACAGAAAAAAAGTGGAGGTGCTCCTGAAGAAAAGGGGAGGGAAGATACGTTTCTCTATGAATATTTACCTTTGTACTGAAGTCTAGAATATAGAGGGAGATAATCTGTTAAAAATATCTTTATGATAATAAGAGGAGAAAAAAGCCTGAGTGCTGTTATGTTGAGAACCTACCATTAAGACCAAGAAGGATAAGATGGAAAGAGTATTTTTGTAAACAACTGACAGACTAATTTGCCTTGAGGAGATACTAGTTAACCAAATATTTGTTGGGAAAAATAAATTGAATACAGAGTATCAGGGTATTTTTAGACTAGGATGATGTCAGGTTTTGATACAGAAGGTGGAGGTTAATACAAGAATTTTCTTACAAGGTTTTCAAGATTTTTTAGGATGGAAAAGAGGAAGAATAGAAAAAAGCAACTACAAGAAATTCAAAGATCTGTTTGCAAAATCCTATGAAAAAAATCTAGGAAAAAGGTGCTCAGGAGTTTGGCAGTTCATAAAAATGCATATATTTAAGATGGTTGCAGGATATCCTAATACGGTTTTCAAGAAGGAAGCATAATGGAAATAGCTAGAATTGTCCCTAAAGAGGAGTCACCTTGGACTTTTGTGCTTTTTGGAAAGTTAAAAGCACAAAAATGAGAGATGAGGAGGAAGAGCTGTCGAAGATAATAAAATAACCCAAAAGTTCCTTATTGCTTATGATAGTAAACAAGAAGTTTCTTACTGATATAAGGGAGGACCAAGGAAAATTTTGGTCTATGACCTCCATGCAGAGAGTAATAAATTATGTCAGTGAAGGTATAACGTTCACTTAAAACATCAATGGCAACGGGCAGTGGATAAAGCTCAGATTACGACAGGGAAAACGTGATTGATAGCTCTTACGCAAGCTACCTGCGTTCAGTGGGCTACGCCTACCAGCATTAACACTAGGCTCTTGGAGAAACGGCTGAAGCTATCTTCAAGTTACCTGTAGTGTTTAGAACTCAGTGCAGTCCCATAAGGCTCTAGAAATGGTACTAGCAAAGTAACTTTTAACAAAAAGTCAGCTAAGTGATACCAAAGAATTATAGGGCAATAAGCTTAATCTCAGTTTCCTAGAAGTTCAGAAGTCCATAATCAAACATGGAATATATCAAGGAAATAAGGAGGGGAAAAAAAAAAGAGAGAGAGATCATTACAAACACTGTGTATTACACAAACCTCGTTTCCTTTTTATGACTGGGTGGCAACATTTAACACCTGTGTGCCTCAAAACAAGGAATCATAGTCTATATTAAATTATTTTGAGGGAAGAGTAAAGATGGGTGGAAAACTACTTGGAGAGCAGTTAACAATGAAGTCTATTGCTATTCTTTATTTTCATAACGTGGTGGAGTTAGAGAAGATCCAGAAGAGAGTGACTGAAATGATCATGGAGATGGAAGAGCTGCCTAATAGGGAGAGACTAAAAAGGCTGGGACCTTCAGCTTGGAGAGGGGAACACGTGTTTGTTATTGCTCAAATCCCACAATACGGAAATGTAGGAGGCCTTACAGGAGCTAGTAGGAGATCTGTTTAGGGCTGAGAAGTGCTCTTTGTTTTAACCAGCAAGCAGTAAACTTAGGAGATTGGGGAGCATCAACAGGTTCAGAAAAGACTTTGTCTAAGTCATGGAGTTTTTCATGGAATGAAAACTAAAGGGAAGAGGCTATTTCCTCTAGCATCTCTCATCCAACAGTTATTTGTGCTTGTAAAGTATGAAAGGTGTAACCTGGAAACAGTAGCCAGGCTATGCTCTCCCTTATAATTTCTTAAAGTCCTGTCGGAGAAAAAACCCTGGGCTGGATGTACTGCTGGTCTCGCCTAGCAGGGCATTTCCTGTGTAGTTCGGTCCATTGCGGGAGGGTAAAATGTAACGGTTCTGTTGCAGCAAGAGTGATTTAGGCTTGTGAAAACCTTTTTAACAACAATAATATGTAAGCAGGGAAATGGGTTGCCAAAGAAGTTCTGGAACCTCAACTGTTTTTGTGGTTGTAAAAGTAGATTATGCAACCAGCCAAAACTGTAATTTAAATATATTAGGTCCTTAGCATAGGTAAAGGAACCAGATGACCTCTGTTTTTTTTTTTCCCCAAGTATTTGATGGTTCAGACTCTATCTCATTGTCATGTTGTGTCTTAGGGTTCATGTGATACATGAATAATGTTAAATCGAAATGTGGAAATTGTCAGACCTTTCTGTTGTAGTTTAGTGAAGAAGAATTTTTTGCATTGCATCAGATTTCTGCACAATGGTACTGCACTAAATGCCATTAGTGTTACTATGTAGAAGAAAATGAGTCACTTCCCTGGACTCTATAACATAACTGAGCACATATCGGAATTGACATTCTTTTGTTTCAATGTTTTTCTTGTCTTCTCTGGACTAATCTATTTCAGGTTTATTAAATGGAGAACCAGGCATTTGAAATGCATGGAGAGAGCATACAAAATTCTTCACAAGGAAAAGAGTGGTCAAAGAAAGAGGTACCAGTCATTTTCTTTTACAGTGCTATCAAAATATTATTAACAGAGTCAGTCTGAAGATTAAACCCTTATTTTGTAATATGACCTAATCCTATACTATTAAGAAGGTCCTGAAGAAAAGAAAAGCTGTAAAGGGCTTCAGTTGCTAAGGTCCTAAAATGCATAGCTCCATGTGCACTAGCTAGGATCTGAACTGTGAGACACAATTCCCTGGCCCCACTTAAGTTAATAGCTAAATTCTTTATCCTCTAAATACTGGACAAAGTAATTATCCTTGGAGGATTCCCCATTGATTTTAACAGAAAGAGCTACTTAAAAGCTCATCTTGTGGTAATGTTTAGTATCTCTACTGAGTAACACATTAGAGTACTCTTTCATCTTTTCTTTTTTTTTTTTTTGCCCTTGAGAAAAATAATTCTCTGTAATTTTCCCATTAAAGTTTTTGCTTCTTGGGATTTGAATTAACTTCATGGAGTTGGCATATCGCTCATAAGCCATTACATTTGTTTGCAGTCAGCACAGTGCTGCTTCTTGGCTATAAATATACCAAGGCTAGTGATTTCCTCACAACATAACTCACTCCACACAGTTGTGCTGAGGTTGAATGTTCTGTATTAGTTATTATTATGTAATATGTACAGCATTCTTTTGACTTTAAAAATAATTATTGAATTGGTGCCACTGCTGTGAAAACGCCGTAAATTAAAGGTCCTTCAAATCTGGAAAATTGAGCTTTTGAATGCATTTAACTATAAAGCCTTGTTTTCTGATGAGACTTTGTGGTCTGAGTACTACTGTTGTGATATTTAATTGAACACAAGCTTTAAAAAGGGATTCATTTAAACTGAAGAAAAGATTATTACCGAATAGAATAGGGTGATATTTTGAGCACTTTTCTGCTGGCAAGAGAAATGTATTTGTAAAGAGCTTTTGTCAAATAGATTAATGAAAAAGGTAATTTTGTTCAAATCAGCAAATAATCTTCAATTTTTTCATTTCTGATTGTCCAGCTTAAGAAATCAACATTCATAAGTCATTTTCAGGCACTCACCATCTGAAAAAACAGGCTTTTAAAGGTAGATCAAGCTGTGCACCCAGAATCGGTAGAGTTTTAAAATTTGGGCCAGAGAATGCAGTCTCTATTCATCTGAAGCTGCAACTTCAGCAGCAAAAATGGTTAAGGGACAGGAAACACTGAATATCCTCTCCAAGGTGATGCTTCATGGTGCCAGAAGTGCCTTGGCCTTCTATAAAGAACTTGTGAGCTTCTGCGTGCCCAGCTGCTTCTCCCCTTCACCTTCCTTCAGAGGCCTGAATGTCCACAAAGGAAATTTTCAGTAAGGAAATGATGCCCAGAGCAGTTAGTACAGACGAAATTTCCCCATTCTGGCCTGTCTTCTCCACTGCCAGGGAGCTGGGCCATGCGAGATGTGACGTAAATTAGAGGCAGCATTTCTGCTTCAGAGATGAAGGTTTGCCATGAGTTGATGCTACAGGTCTTCAGTGTTTTGTGATATAGATTAGAAACTGCAATGAAAAAAATCTTCAAGCGTTTGTCAGACCCTAGGATGATAAAAACGTGCTTTTACTTGATGAAATAATGAAAGGACAGCAACAATCTGATAACATACTCTGTAAGGTTTTCCCTGTACTGGGCCCAGTAATTTGGCTATACCTGTGTTTCTGAAAGGCATACTGTTTTGATTACAAAAGAACTATCACAAACTTTCTCCTGTGTGTGTTAGATCTAATAAAGCTTTCTTTGGGGGGGGCTTTTTATTAATTTCAGGAAAGAAAGGGCAGCTGGTCCCTAATGAAAGTCTTTCTAGTTTGTCTATTGGCCTGTGTTATCACCACCGCAATAGGAGTGCTGGCCCTGTCCTTGGTCTATGTAAAGAACACTGCCTTTATGAAAGAGACGGATATTAAAAACAATGGTGCATCTTTCCCAAAACCGGATGAAAAAAGTGTGGATATCAAATTCCAGTTCCTGAATCAGCTGGGGAAATCAAAGGTAAATTGTTCATCTTGTGCAATAATATTCTAGCATCATACATAGAAGTTTAATGAATTAATTTCACCTAACTCTTTTTTAAGCATTATGTGATCAGTCTAAACCTGTTATCCAGGCTTTTTTTATAATCTGTGGGGAGAGACACAAACTTCCTGACAGCATTTCACTCCAATTTATAACAGATGTTGGAAGTGGTATGGATCTCTGGAGTGCCTCTTGGAGAGCTAAATAATTGCTCCAACAAATTAGGCTTGCAAGACAAGGCAACCATTTTATGTATGATTCTGAAATTACAGAGTATGAAATTCTGAAAAAACAAAACCAGAAAGATCAAATTTTAATGTAAGCTGAGTAGCACATAACCTTTTTGTTCTTAGGACTGGATTCAAACAAATTGTTATGTTGCAAGAAAAAAATGAACTCCATGATCTTGTTTCAGTAAGCTACAATTATTTAATTGACAATGTAATGAAGCCCTCGGAATTATGTAGTTTTTGTTTAGGTGTATTTTGGTACTTATAGAAACATATCCTTTGAGCAAACTCTAAAGACATACTCCATCTTTTAAATATATCTTTATATAAAAATAATTCCTGATTGATTTTTGCTTTTCAGCAAAAGAGGGAAAAGGATAGATTAGATAGTAGGGCATTTTAAACTGACAACAGCCATTCTAGTACTTTTTCATGTTAGATTTAACTATGTAATTAATTTTCAAACAAAAAAAGTTTTTAAGAATGCAAACAAAAGTGTTTAAGAGGAGAGTAACCCTTTTAATATGCCCTTCCTCAGTACAAAATGATTCTTTCAAGTACAAAACATGTTCTAGAGGCAGTACAAATATTGGGAAATGAATAGTTTCAGATGCAAATAGTTTGCAACTAGAAAATTCAGGAAATTCAGGAAAATGTCTTACTCGGGAAATGTTCTAAATGTTTTGAATCTAAAAGTTTAAGCATATATGTAACTGATTTCCCAAACCAAACTCCAGAATGATGTAAAAAGAGGAGGAGCAGATAATTTTGTTCTTGATATCACTATTTACCTCTCGTTTGTAGAAACAATATTTTTACATCATCACATGAGAAAGTATATAAATGATTGTGAAAAGTGACTAAAATACATACAGAGAGAATCCTTACTCAGAAAAGGAATAGGTCCCTTCAGTATTGCCCAGACCAAGAATTTTCTGAAATATTTTTGGATTGTTTGGTCACCACTGTCCAGAATTAATACAATTCTCCACTTTCACTAACTTTACAGGTATATAACTACCCAGGTGGTGAAATTCAGTGGGCAAGATTCAGGAAGGATGTAAATGAATATCAAAGTGATGAAGAAATGGAATTTGGAAAAAGTATCAATAACCGTCGCTCCAAAATGACTTTTGGAACCTTACGGATCAAAAGCAAAGGGCTTCGGGCTCCCCATTGGCATTTTAATGCCAATGAACATGGCTACCTGCTACAGGTATTACCTGATTATTTCAGCTTTCCCAATTGGTTTTGCAGTTTAAAGCATCACGTATATATAGAAGATGTACATATGTAAAAAAAATTACATATACATTATATACAAATGTTAACAGATAATAAAAGCAAAATTACCATTGATTGATGTATGACATTAGTTTTCTTGCTTGAAATAACATTTTCAAATGGAGATGCTTGAAATAGGCTGTTTAATGTTACTTGCAAGAGTACCAAACACATGTAGCTTCCAATGAAGTATAAAAACTGAGGTCAGAGGAGACTTTGGATACCTGAAAGTTGCAGAATTTTACGTACTTATCCAAGTGCTGACAATTATTAAAGTAATTATATTAGAGAACCATCGCAGAATCACAGAGATGAAGGACTATTAAGTTTCTTCAGAAAGCTTCTGGCTCCATCCCCTGTATTGATGCAGGATAAGAACATCTGAAGCATATCTGACAGTTTTGTTCAGTTTTTAAAAAATTTTCAACAAAGGAGCTACTACAAAATCAAAAAATAGTTGTCTCCCATGTTTCATCACACAAACCATTAGATTTGTGTAGCATTGTGCTGGTACACAAACCACGTTTTTGTTTATTGCAAAAAAAAAAAATCCTAATTTCTCCTTGTTTATATCCATTGGCTGTGGAGACCCTCAAATCATCTTTCTTTCTCACAACTTTTTATACATGGAAGACTGTTTTGTTCCCATACAGTCTCCTTTTTTCTAGACCAAATTTCCCTCCCTTTCCCATCCCAAATAAATCTTCTTTGAAAAGGTTTGCCCTATCTCACCTGTGTGTCAAATTTCAAATCTGTAAAAATAAAGAAAATAAAGGAGATAAATAGAAATTCACCGTGAGGAATTCAGGATAGCATATTGATTTGACAACAAAATGATCTTTCTTTGGAAGCATAGGTACTTAGATATATCTCAATTATTAATTTATTTCTAAGAATAATTATTCATATTTTGATCAGCATAGAACTGAACAGCTCCAGCTAGAGGGGAGATCCTCCTTGGAGTAAGGCATTCCACAAACACCTGGTCCTCTCTCCAACAGTTTTGGTCAAATATGACTCCTTTATAGCTGTTCACAGCCTCTTTAATAAGAAACGGTTTGATTATGAGCAATGTGTATTTGTCATGTGTTCCTTAAACGTTCTAAAATTTTGTCACTTAAAATGCTATTCTGGATTTAAGTTCACAAAGGCTTGTTAGAGAGTGCATCAGGATCTGTTTTTTCCTAACAGCCTTCAGGTTATTTGAATTATTGATTTCCCGCATATGGATTAAATGAGAAAACTTTCATTACGATCGTTAAGTTCTCATTATGTTACAGGGTACTGCCTGGATTGGAGTAATTGGTGCAGATGACAGCGTGGTTACCACATACAATGTCACGGCTGGTCAAGTGATCTTCTTCCCTAGAAACACTGTGCATTGGATAAAGAATGTAGGATCAGAAGACTGTGTGTTCTTGCTGTTTTTTACAACACATGAAGAACTTCAGACCTTGGATGTAGATGACGCGTTTTTCTCTACCCCAGAGGATGTAGCAGCTAGAGCATTAAAGGTGTGTATGATAGGATAGCCAGCCTCTATCTAGTCTTCTGCACATTAACATGGCAGTCCAGTCTCTCTCTATATTTCTTGGAGAGGATCCTCCCTACCTCAGCTGTTCTCTTGAGTCCATCAGTGCAGAAGGGTGTACACGTCCTTTGTGTAACACTGTGCCTCCCTATGCGTTCCTTTATACACAAGGAGAAATAAATGATGATGCTTTCTCCAAGAAACTTTTTTTCCTCCACTCTTCACATTTATCCCCAGTTCGTGGAGGATCCTCCATATTTCCAAGGGTGGAAGGGAAAATAATACAGTGAAGCCCAAAGCTAATTTCCCAATAGACCCTTGATGAATTCTGTGGTATGAGAAGGTCTCATAGGAAACTATAGATAAGTCCATCTCCTTGTTAAAATGGATCTTATTTGAACTGACTAGTTGGCAATATATCCCTTGAACAAGGGACAGACTTTCTGCTGAGTCTGAGGAATTTGCATGTTCAAACCACAGAGTTGTGATAGACCTTCCCATCCTGAAACAGTTTGGTGGGAGATGGATTGAGTTTCCCTTCTGCTCCAAATCTCTGTGGTAACTGAGAAGGAAGGGCAGAGCAAAGGAGCAAAATAGAGTATTGACAGGGCGAGGCAATTAAAGAGATGAGGTATGTCCACAAGGCAGAAGTTGTCTACCACCAGGTACTAAGGTGGGATATTCAGTGAAGCAAAATTTTAATTCCTCAGTTTGCTGTGTGTCTCTGTCAACTTAATAAGCATTGTGTGTTCTGCAGCCACAAGGTGGAGTTAACTTCATCAGAACATTCAAGAAACAAGTAGAAGATCAAGCAGTTAACCTCCCACCAAACTTAGATGAGCTTGTACAAAATGCCACCTACGTGCAGTCTCCGGACAACCTTGTATGGCAGTACTTCTACAATCTCAAAGGTATACCTCTAGGAACTTTGTATGTAAGAGCTCTCCATGTTTCTAGTGGGGGAGAGGCGTGGATCTGTAATTGATTCACTGAAACAGGAGTTAAAAAGTATATAGAGGAATTATAAGAATTTAAGGAGATAAAATGAAAAATATATTCATAATACATCTAATTACCGCCCTTTGAAGATGTATAACCTGATTCTTATCTCAAAGTATTTTACCATTTTGATTTTAATGTTTCTGTCTGCAACAGTAGATATGAAAGCAGAATGCCAGTAAGCAGCAGGGCATGAATTAAATACTTCCCAGCTCAAGGTTCTCTACAGATGTATGTAACCAGGACTGGTGTGTTCCCTGCTACAGTTAAATTGAGTAACAACCTAAACCTAAACTTTTCATTCAGAAATTAAAATCTAATAGGCCAGGAAGCCCTGCAGCAGATTAGCTGGAGAGTGACTGGTGCTGAGCTTCTTAGAATATCTTGCATTTGCATATGAAACATCAATGAATAAACACCTTAACATATACCTAATTATGTCCTCCCTTTTCTTTTACAAATACAACTTCATCAACAGCATTGAACCATATTCACTGTTTCATTTATCAACAATTGTATTAAGCAACCCTCCGTACAGCCTGGCTCTAGTGATTATCAGTGAGCACCTAATAAACAGAGATGGCAAAACTTAATTCCAAGCAGTATAGTCTATTCAAAAAGCTATAAAAGCAAATATAAGTCCAGAGCTCCACACACAGCTGGTGGAGGTCATGAGAAATAGATGTGTGACAAAAATCTTTGTACTTGGACCAAAATGTTCTTCTGCATTGGCAGTACTTTACAAAATATTGTGACATGCAATCAGTGCCATAAAGGTTAACATGAATTAATATACTGAAAATTAGCATGTTTTTAAAGTGTATTGTTATTGATAGCAATTTGGGATGAAAAAAATCTAGTTGGAGTTTTTCATTATGATTATCTGACTACAGAAAAATACAGTAAAGGAGATTGCATAGTGTCTAGTGCATGAAGGATAGATAAGCTAAATGGGCTTTCTTTTTGGTTCTAGAGGCTCATAAGAGTCGAGGCCTCAAGTTTAGTACGTAGTAATGACTTGAAGTTGGCCAATACACTAACAAGCAATGTTAACCAAACCTTGTTGGAAATGCTCATTTAGCTGTCTTTGTTTTAGGGTCAGCAGAATATCCTTTTCCAGGAGGAATCTTCCAGTGGGCTCGCTACCGCATAAATGGCACTGGACTAAATGAAACAGAAAAAATCTTTAGTGAGGCATTGAACAAGGTATGTGCTTTCAATTGGATACTGAAGCTATTTAAACATAAGGCATAATATGCAATTTGTGTGGGTTCATCACTGCTTTGTCATGTATAACAGGGATATAACAAACTTGGATGGTTTTCTGAACATTTCTGTTCTGCTTTTCAGCATGAAAATACCCTTACCTTAGCAACTCTCAGGATATTCAGCAATGGACTGGGGCAGCCTCATTTCCACTTCAATGCTAATGAGATGGGTTATGTCATTAGCGGCTGTGGACAGGTAATTTGTTATATCGGTGAGGGATAAGTCAGTGGAGTTTTGGCTGTATAACAATTACACCCCTAATAACCGATTCCCAGCCCTGATTAATAATACTGCAATTAGTAGCATTACAAAACTTTCAGTGTCTGCACTTTCCTTCTCCGTACAAAATTTTGATTTGTTAGATTTGTGGAAGCTTGTCTAGTCAAAGTGGAGTTACACAAAGAGCAGAATTTGTCCATCTGGTTAAGTTGTTCAGTAAAATCACACATGCTTATTACAGGACTCCCCACTCTCCTGAAAGCTGGGAGTACAAAATAAAAAGGCAATACTTCTGATTTAGCACCTCTGAGGAACAGATAAATAGAGAAAATTTAGTGAGTATTAAGATTTAGAGTGCAGGATTTTATTATGTTTTTCACTCGGTGCAAAGGTAATTGAGATGGACTGATGAGACTCCATAATGTGAGGACTTACCATGTTCTTACTCAGGAATTTGCCTAGGATCCCTCTACCTGTTTGGAGTCTCAGTGAAAGCACTGATGCTACACTGGCTGATTTCAGTGCAGTGCTGGGACCGTCACTGTGTATTTATCCAATAACAGCACACTGAAAATTGTTGTTGTTGAACATTGCTGCTTTACTTGCAATAGGTTGGAGTTATTCTCTCATCTGGAGTCACCGCCAACTTTAATATTGACATTGGAGATGTCATATTTTTCCCAGTTGGAACTCAACATTATATCAAGAGCGTGTGTGAGGAGGATTTGTTTTTGATTCTAGCCTACAGTACAGGGAACCAGGTGAGAATTCATATGGGCAAGGGGAGTAAAAAAATGGTTCAACTGTACATAATCTTATGCTTTTCTCATGCACGTAAGCTTTATGCTTTGGTGCGCACCTTTCAAAAGAAATTCTAAGAATACGTCAAGTACACTGACAGTGCAAATTCCCTTCTGGTGTGAATGGTTGGCATGCAACACTTATCAAAACCCTGTACACGGAAACAGGAGGTGGGGAAGACAAAGAAAAGGTCTGTGGTAGGGTGTGACGTGCTCCCGTGTGTGTGTGTGTGTGCATATGTACGTGTGTGTAAGGGAGATGGAATTCAGATCGTGTTTGTGCATGAGGTACTGCTGGTGTTTAAGAGACGGGGCTTGTCCTTGAGCAGACTGGACGGGCCGCGGGTCTTTACAAGCTGAGCACCCACAAAAGGGTGAGATCTTCGTAAGCCTTGGACAAATCTATATCCTAGGAGCCAGAGCAAGGGTGTATTTTTCTAAGATTACACATATCTAGTGATTTTGATAGCCCAGTGTAAGACTTGTCATTAGTTATATACTTTTATATTAATTCATTTTCATCTTGGATTTGAGGTGCACTTTAATATTCTGTATTATTAATATTGTAAAAATGATCAGGTAGCTGTGATTATTCTTTTTAAAATACTGTCTTTTTCTTCATAGCTGGAAACTCTTCGTATGAATGACTACTTCCATGGAACAGCAGATCATATCCTTGCTCAGCTTTTTTTCAAGGAACAGGCTGAGTTTAAGAAGTTCCCAAAGGCTGCCAAAAAATTAGGCAAATAACTTCTCCTAGCAGTTAATGGCTCCGAGAATTTCTCATGATCACCATGTTTCTAGAAGTACTTTTTGGTACTTTTCTCACTAGTTATCCAGAGGAGATATTCAGAAAAAAGAAGAACTTGGGGTTATTAATTATAAAAAGTTATTTTCTTTTTGTATTTTATCATGTTTTATTTATAGTGCAATGTAATTTGATTGTAAATTAAAGCAATTTCTACCATTACAACTGCCTTTTGCTCCGTATAACATGCATTATCCCACCGTATCTCTTCCCTCGCACTGCTGAAGTTTGCATTGATTTCCTGTCTTGTAGACAGCACTCTTACCTAGCAGTGCCTACACACAAATACGGCGTGTTTACACAGCTCGGTCTGTCCCCAAACCAGGTATTGTGCTGTAAGCCCTGCATCTAACAGTGATGGCAGAATGAGCTCATCATACATTCAGGTCACATTCACTCTCCCTCCCCCACTGCAGTCCCCTCAGTGGGGCACTGCGTTAGAATTTAAAACCCCTAACTCCTTTTCCTGACTTTGCCACCAAACCGCTATCTGATTTTGAAAGAAACATTTGAGGCTAGATTCTTAGCAGAATGTAGACTCAGTAGCGGACAAGCTCTGGGTTAGGCACCTGTGCTTCCATGCAAAAGGAGGGGAGAGATAAGCCCAAACAAACTGGGCCAAAAAGAAGCAAAGATGATTTCCCAGACTGTCATCTATGCCATTTTTTTGTGACCCTCAGGTTCCCGTTCCTTCCTGTGTAAATATTTAATTACAGCCAACAGGATGGCTGCAGCAGGGAGGCAAGGAGATCTTTCTCTGTTTCCCATGGGTTAGGGCATGGTGGTTTTTTGGTCTCAGGAAATACTTGCTTAGTTCATGGGGTTTAAATCAAATCAGGATCAAAGTGGTTTACCGATTTATTATCAACACGTAATAAACAAGGATTCAGTGAAATACACAGTTGGGATTCAATTTCATTGCTTATCAAGGCTCTTGGTAATCCCCTGGCTACTCTTTAATCCGGCTGAAGGTCATCTTCAGCTTTATCGGTTTGGGGCAAACATCCCATCAGCTCGTGGTACTCCACTTGCTGCCACACTCCCCTTCCTCCCACACCGCCGGGGCTGCAGAGCAGAGGGAGCGGCTGTGCGGGTCCTGCACAACCCTCTTCTCAAACACGCTCCCCAGCTGCCTCTGCTGCCTCTCCCTGAGGATTTTGTGAAGCCGCTTGGTAGCCATGCTCAGGCTGGGCCTTGCAGACCAGACAGGAGAGGGAATGCCCGGGCTGCGGACCCCAACAGGGCTGAAGCATTGACTTGTTCATTGCTTTGAAGAAAAGATACTGCATGCGTGTCCGGGAGGAGAAATTTCACTGTCACATAATTAACCTGCAGCCCAGTGTTGGTTTTAAAGGCCAGAAACAATGCTGAAAATAGGAATTGGACATAAAAGGCTTGATAGGACCTAGCTTAGGACACCGCTGTCCCAGAGGGACCTGCCTCGTCCCCTGTCCCCCCAGAGCTCCCAAGAGCAGTATTTCTTCTGTGCCGTGTTCTCACTGGTCACCGCCTGGCCTTGACCCCAACCTCACAGACAGTACCAGGGCTGGATAAGCCCTCTAAGTCATGCTGCACCCCAAGGCGTGGAGACCTGGTTTACTGTTAGGTTATTAAGTGCTTTCAGGTGTTAGGAGAGAAACAGGCTGGTTTCTCAGGTGCTGGGAATCAATCAGCCCAAGGCTCTGGTTTAAAACAATTCAGCTGGGACAAGGAGGGTTTAAATGCTGGGTTCTCAGTTAAGATGCTCTGTAGGAGATCTGGAGGCACCTACCAGGTAGGGGAGATGATCTTCTTGGCAGATGGGAAAAGGCAGCTTGCTGCGGAACAGGGAAGTGGGTTTTGTTCTGCTGTTGTCACGTTCCTTTGCTGTGCTGGAATAACAGACTGAAAGCTGCGGTCTCTTACCTCAGTGGCTGTGATGGCTCTTGTCCTCTGCCCTCCTGAGCCCTGTGGTCCCAAGGTCATGGTGTTCAGAAGTTGCTCATAGGCACCCACCAGATATTTCAGTGCCTGGTTTTGGCCGGTGTTCTCAGCTGTGTGCTCCTGGGGCTGGGTCTGACCTGTGACCCACTGCTCGGCAGGTTTGGTTTGTCTCTTGGGTCTTTTTTTATTTGGCATGCTGCTTTTATTCGGTGTTGTATTTGACTGCAAGCTACTCTTTAAAACATAACTTGATAGATTCAGGCCCCTTACCCAGGGAGATGCTATTATTACCGGTGTAGAGCAGGACAGTGACTGTCAGTAAAAGGGGGTGTCATGTTGATTAGAAAGGGAATATCTAAAAGTGTTAAAAGCCTGGAATTTCTAATTGTATTTTTCCAGCTGATCTTTGAGTCCCCGGATCCTGAGAGGCACAGAAGGGTGCCATTGGTGTGTGCCACATCAGCAAACCAGGGGAAATGTTTATATACTACCTTTCATCAATCTATTTGGCTCTACTAACTACTTCATTAAGACTCGCAAGCAGTGGGGTTCGGGTACCAGCACTCCTGTAGGTATGTTTCTAGAGCCCTGAGGGAAATGTGGTTGTCTAGCAGTCTCTTCCTATTTGGGTATAAACATCTTGCTCCACCTGCTTTACTCTGTGCCGGCCTGCTTAAAACCCCGTGCACTGCGAGCAGGGTGAATGCACGCTGGAGAACCTCTTGGGAGGGCCGTGCAGTGAGATGCATTGCTGTCATTTCTCACGCCGTAATGAAATGATCATTGCCTCGCGTGTCCAAATCAATCAGGTTAACAGCCTGCGAAATGCACTTTCCAAAAGCGATTACTGCCCCGTCGGCTGCTGCAGCTGTGCCCTCATGCTTCAAAAGCAGGCTCACGTTTGTGAACACTTTATTTTTGTTTGTTTTTACGAAGTAGCTAGTGTGTTTTTTCAGACTTTTTTTTTCAATTAAGTTTTGGTCTACTAATTGCAGGCTGATCCTCCAGCTGAGTGAAGTGCTTTTTGCTTAGCTGTAAGTGCGTATCCAGGTGGACTGACTTCAGTATCCGATTTACAGATGTGCTGGTTTTAATTCTCCTTTAACTTTTACTGATACTGATAACCCAGTTATTCTCACCATAGCTTCTTTAGGTGTCAATCAACCTTTGGGCTGGCATCAACTCTGTCTTCAGCTGACCACAGTGAGATTTAATACTGTGCTGAATCGTGTTTCTTGTCCCGTCTCCTGGATTCAGAATCCAAGCAAATGGTCGGAGCACAAGTGCCAGATCCCCAGTTTGTCTTAGGTTGTCTAAACCAGTGAACTTTCATTAATGAGCCCAGAACCTTGTCTAAAGACCTGATAAAGATCCAGATACCCTCTGATTTAGTCCTGCTTTTAGGGCCTGAAACTGCTGCTTGTACTGTATTTGAAATATAAGAGTAAGATGTGTTGTTAGGTGCTAGGAGCTACTGAGACACGAGGTTATAAAATAGCCCTGTCTGACGGAATATATAGTTGTTGCCGTATGTTGTACAGCGCTGGACCACTGTCACCCCTATAACTCTTGGTATTATTCCAGGCCATTAATATTGCAGCTTTGCAAATAACGTTTGGCCTGTAAGAGCAATATATTCAGTGAGTGATGAAATACTCTCCTCTCTTGCTTTCTTTTTGATTAGTAAATTAACTAGATTCCCCCCACCAGCCCTGCCCCAGTACTGCAGGCCCAAGATGAAAGGACTAAGACGTCGTGAGGTCTGGTTCTTAAAAAAGATGAGACTTGCTTCTAAAGTTTCCTTTATCTTTTCCAAGCCTTTTTCCTATTTACTCAGAGGGCGATTGGTCAGATTTTGTTCAAAAAGGCTTTCTAGTCATGAAGTTCTTGAATTGACATGGGTGAGATGGGCACCCGACCATCTGTGCTGAACTTTGTCCAAAGAGATGAGGACCAAGCTTCTCAGCTCTGAAGAACAAAAAGGTGGAAAGCGATAGGAATTGCAGAACTTCAATACAGGGAGTTCTCACGCTTGGTTCTGCTTTCCTCTTTCTTTTAACTCTAACTCATGTTTAAGGGATTTGCTTTAAGTCAACACAAAGAAATATAAGTAAATTGAGAGAATTCTGCTTGGTCTTTTAGTTTTGGTTCCTACCTTCAATTTGTGGTGCTGCTTTATCGCCTACCCATCAGGAGATGTCCTGCATGTCGGGAGCAAGGGCCGGGAGCCGCGAGGGCACCCTGCGACGGGGGTTGGAGACGTGCTTGCTGCAGATGCGAAACACAACGGCCTTGCTGCGAGCGCAGGCTAGCTAGCTTGGGATCTCAAATGCAGATGTGCAATGCATAGCTGTCTCCTAAAGTCACCTGTATTGCAAAACCCGGGGAGGACCCTCATTTTGGTCACTGGGAGAATGGGAACTTGGCGGCTCTGGCTTTCTCAGGGTATTCCTGCAGTACAACAGGGTGATTCACCTGAAGCCAGAGGTGCTCTTCAGGGCAGTAAGTCCATCCCTGGATACGCTCTGAAAATAACATGTAAAACATTGATTGAAACAGCAGTACTTAAAGAATAAAGGCGGTGTTGCATCCCATGAGAAATATGAATTATAGCAGATAATATTTCTTACCTTGGAAACTATAGAGGTCTATTCAGCATCTTTGGGTAATTGTAATCAGAAGCAGTAATAAAATGAGTGGGACACTTGCAATACCAAATTAATTCACAAAATGCCATGTGTGACTTATTAGCAGTGTACAGCCACCTCGAGGGTTTGCACTACCCATTCAAGAGAAATGTGTAATGTTTTCCCGTGGGTGAAATCAGCCTCATGTTGAGGAAGCAACAAGAGGATGGGAATTTTAGAAGCCCTTTAAAGCATCTTTTTAAGCAAGTCTGGAGATTCAATCAGCCCACCAGCCCTGTGCATGTGAAACTTGTTCAGAGTAAATTGTCTGACTCATTTAAGTGACAAACCCCGATGTGATCACCTGCTGTGAGCCCTAAGCAATCCTGGGGAGAGTGAAGCTTCAAATCTGCTCGGAGGTGACCAAGCTGGTTCCCTGGCTCAGGGGATGGTTGGTGTTGGGGTCACCCAGGAGAAGCTTGAGGCTGCCACAGGGACGGGGCTCCTGGGTTTCCTTGGGCAGCCTGAGTCCTGTTTTGGCCGTTGGTTTGGTCGGTTTGTCATCTGGGCTGCCCCCCGCTTCCCCCTTGGGGAAATCCCCTTTCCTGCCCCATCTCATGCCAAGCCGTCCCCGGAGGTGGCCAATGTCACACTAAGCAGGTTTTATAGCAGAGGATGCAATAGGGTTTCTGTGACCAGCTGCCATAACCAAAGGGTTCACGTACCCCATAAAATGCTCTGCAGTGGTTTTTTGCTTGGGTGGGTTTATCCTTTTTCCAGGTGTGGCACAGCATGTTGTCCTCGAAAGCACACGTTTTACAGCCCGGAAAGGCTTTAGTCCCAATGGAGTTTGACCAGTTTCCTCATACAGAAAATTATTGTAAAAACTTGATGATGGTAAGAGATTAGCACAGGACTATTCGGAGGCTTTTAAGCTCCTTGAATCCACCAACCGTTCATGGCTCGGTGCCACGGCTCGCTGCCCACAGGAGCGCGCCTTGCCAGTTGTGCAAGAGCTTCGTAAGGCTCACGGGTTGCATCTGCCTGGGTCAGCAGAGCTGCTGAGTGGGGAGATGCGACTTCTTCACCCAGCGCGTGGGCTGGAAAGCTGCTCGGGGAGGGCATCTCAGCCCCAGAGGCTGTTCCCACCAGGGCTTGAGGAACCTCCCAAAACCCCCATGTTGTCACTCTCAGCAGGGACGATTGCTGGCAGCCTGATGCGATGGAGGCGAAGTGTAGGAAAACATTGCAACGTGGCTTAAAAAAAAAACCCCAAAGCAACAAAACCCCCAAACCCCAACTAATAAAAATCCTAAAGCTGTTGAAACTTTTTTACTAATTCTTGAAGAAGTATCAGAGTTTGTGTGTATTCATGCAGCTGTGCTGTAGACTCTCCTTTTGTTTGTTTTCTGATGTTTAACAGATAAACAGTCCCACCTTACTAATATTGCC
The DNA here is from genome assembly GCF_000690835.1 of Fulmarus glacialis. Classification (NCBI taxonomy): domain Eukaryota; kingdom Metazoa; phylum Chordata; class Aves; order Procellariiformes; family Procellariidae; genus Fulmarus; species Fulmarus glacialis. The sequence goes on from NW_009214888.1 coordinate 32,978, forward strand.
ATTATGATGAGTAACCTGCACTGTTCCTCTGCACGGAGCCTGCGTCATGTTCTACGAACGTGCACACACACAAACATCTCCTGCAACACTTTCTGTTGAGATCTCACCAGCTAAAAAGCATGACAGAGCTTGGTAGGATCTCAAGAGGTCTCAATGCAGGATAATTTAATAATTAAACCCAATCTGTACATCTCAGTCCTGTACCTTCCTTCTCATGACAACAGGCTGTTATGACTCGGGTGAGTTTTATAGATCCCAAAGGACAAAAGGAAATTTCCTGCATTTTATTGTACGTTCTGATCACAGCCAAGTTAGAAATGGTGAGAAATCTTTATCTTTCTCTAGCAATGCAAATGCAGCCAAACAGAAAACCCAGCCCACGCCCTGACCCCGGACGACCTGCGCAGTAATGTGTCATCTCAGAAGCTGAAGGATCCTTTGAAGGCAAGCCAGGGTTTGTTGGATCTGAGTTAGTTTTTGAGGGCTGCGTAGCTGGAAATAGCTTACCTTCTTTTATAGAATGATATTGCTGATTATAGGGGTGGCATCCCTTTGTAGCCCAGGGTTATCCATTCCCCCAGCCGGGGACTTCCCGGCACCCTCAGAGGTACCTGCCAAGTCCTTGTGGGTTTATGGGCTGTCGTTAGCCTGGGCAAGCAGGACGCGTTCGAGGTGAGCGCAGGCAGCGCCACCGGCCGCCTCCAGCAGCTCAAGGGTGAGCGCAGGCAGCGCCCCCGGCCGCCTCCAGCAGCTCCATGGCAGAGACGGGTTTCCGTGGATGGGTCAATGCAGGTGGCTTTTAGGGTAGCGATGTCTGGAGTGGGGGGGACCCTCTGTTTGAAGAGTAGCAAAATGCACACTGAAATGAAAAGGAAACTTTTCCGTTCAATCGCCTGCCCCAAAGGAGTCGGGGACGCTGCTTATTTCCCTCTTCAGTCAGGCGGGAATGTACAAATCGAGCAGCAGCAGAGATATGGGCAAGTATTGGATATGGTAATCAAATAGACAAACTGGGCTTTTTTGTGAAGATGTGTGTTTTTCAGTGTGTTCATTTTAGAAACAATACAGGACTTAACAAATGATGAACTGACTGTGCTTTATAGAAGCACAGGAAATCGGAGCATCACCAGGACAGCACTGAGTGCAGACTGACACGTGTGGGCTGCAGCCCCTTGCCACCCCGCTTTGTCCCCCGCTGTCCCTGCACTGGCCCAAATGGTGTTTCTCAGGAGTGCCAGATGTTCATAAATCCACCCTCCTTTTCCCTAAAGTTTATCAATCAGCAGATGTTGCTTATTCTGCCAAAAGCCCAAAGTCATTAGTAAAATTTCTTTCTAGCTTCCTCAGCTGTGCTGACCTTATCACAGTGGTACCCTGCAGAAACCCTCTGAAATGGAGTGTTTTCCAGGATATGTGTGGGTGCATACACACACATAATATAT